>NW_026623989.1:74076-104721 GCF_030028575.1 Malurus melanocephalus | reverse complement strand
GCAGCAGATCCTACCAGATTCCTGGAGATTGCAGCTCTGCCCAGGCACTCCCCGGTCTCAGTGTCCCACTTGCACACGGTGTTGTCTCGGGAGCCCGTGCACAGCTGGGAGGCGTCTGCAACCACGAGTTAACATCAAAAACAAGGCAAGGAAGGCTGACAGTCAATCCCTGGGKTCTGGGAGTGTGTTGTTCCTCACCTGGGCTCACAGCCAGCCCAGTAACAACCAGGTCATGTCCTGGGAAGTGCTGGCTTGGCCCCGAGGTCCCATGAAGCTCCCACATCATCACTGTCTTGTCCCGGGACGCGCTGAACACTCTGCTGGAGTCAAGGGCTGAGGTGACCTGCCAAGGAGCAGGAGGAGAAAATGGTGATCCTCCCACCATTTCACAGGGAGAACACAGCACTGCTGCTGTCCTGCCACAGCCCAAAACCCACCAGAACATGACTGGGGAGAGCCTGGCCTTCCAACTGTCCCGTGTCCCCTCAGAGCCAGGGAGCGGGATAGTGGATAGGTGCTCTCAGATCTTGTTCCTAGAAACTATTCATTTAATAGGAAAAACTTCCTTACAAAACCAAATGAGCCCAGTGCAGTTCCTTTGAGCACTGGGGTGAACAAAGTCCCCTTTGTCCCTGCAGTACCCACAGCCATGGGGACCCACTGGGGCTGTCCCCAGTGGAGGTGCATTGGCCACACCATGCACAGCTACACCCCCACTGCATGTCTGCTCTCCCAGGAGCCTGCTTGSCTTTGCCATCCCAATCTCAGAAAARAAATTARAGCCCTGYTGYTCCCAGAATATGTCAGGTATGGCACATGGTATGGGTATTCTCAGAATATATCAAACAGGTATGGCTTATTTGTAGAATAAAGTCAAGTCTAGCAGAATGAGACCTGAAAAAAAGTGAATGGTGTCTCTGCATCAAAAACTTCACCCCATAACTCATCCTGAGCTTTTGCTACATGGTCTCTTGCAGGGGAAGACAAGCCCGTGGTGAGGCTTCCTGCAGCCCAGCCTTGAGGTACCACTCTGTGCTGCTTCCCAAAGTATCTGCTGGGATCCTGGGAAAAACCCCATATGTTTTTATTGTAGGATCGTGAATGGGTAAGGCTGGAAAACACCTTTAGTGTTATCAAGTCCAGCTGTCCCCAGCTGGATGCCAAGAATACCCTGATCCCACTTCATGTGTGGGTGAYAAAGCAGTGCTCCATCACCCCTGGTTCTCCAACTCTGGAGGGAGACTCCGATGCTCTCACCTTGGTGACCTCGCGCTCGTGGCCGATGAAGCGATGCAGAGCAGCCCCGGACCTCCAGCTGCACACAGCCACACTCTGCAGGGACAGGGACAGGGGTCAGCAYGAGAGCAGGGCAGGRAGGAGWTTTCACATCYTTGGTTATGTCAGACCAAGGCTTGTGCATAGTCCACAGGATTGGGAGCAGGTTCGGCTGGTTTTCAGCTCCTAAAAACTGAAACATGTTTCAGTACAGCTCTCTGTAAAGCCAAGTGATGTAAGGGACACACCAGCAATCCCAAGCCTGGGTGGGAGCATTTGATGTGATAAGAGCTCTGGAGTGGTTATAAGATTTGGTACCATGTGCTTCAATGCATGCCCTCACTTTAAGCTCATTTTTCCTCTCTAATCCACAGACTGACACAGTTACCTTTCACAGAAACGTTCAAAGCTCACATTTAAACCTTGCTTTCAAACCTGTTGATACATTTYCCTGCCCCTGGGGATAGATAGATAGATACCTCACCTTATCCTTTCCTCCTGACACGCACAGGTCTGGTTTGAGAGCAGCCACAGAGGTGACAGCGTCGGTGTGAGCAGGGCTGTGCTGCTGGGAGGCACYGCTGGGTCCTGTCTGTCCCACGGAGCCATCGGCCCTGCAGGGGAACAGGGACAGCACTGGGAGCTGCAGGGTGCTGGGAGGCAAGGTCAGGGTGCCATTCCTGGACACCAGGGGCTGGGAGGTGGCACCCCTGGCATCATCTGACATGACAATATCTGTCTAAGAAAGCTAGAGAGAGGCTGTGAGGGAGATGGAGCAGATCTAGCCTACCTCCAGAACAGATGGATATTTAAATGTTTGCTCCCTCTGTGCTGGTGCAAAGAAGAAAAGAAATTTTGACCTCCCAGCCTCCATAGTCACTCACATGGGTCAGGCCCTGCTGCTGTCTGCTGTGACACCTCTCTGGCCACAAGTCCCCACCCCRCTGCCACCCCATGCTGCTCTCAGGCAGGGATCCCCCACCTTGCTGACAGGGACTGAATCGTTGCATCTGGGCAATGAAAGATGACGACAGTCTCTAAGATACAATAAAGCAGTTTGGATATTTGGGCCAAAGAGCCCCTCCTGAAGCTGTTCCCCTTCAGGGCTCTGCCCAGCCATCACAGTTACATGGTTGGCCACTCCTGTGAGCAACATTTGGGATTTCAGCACCCCAAAGAAGCTGAACAGACTTTATAAGTGATGATTAGAAATGAAAACCTGATTCAAACACACAATAATGAAACTAAACCACTGTGCTTGCTAAATCCTCTGGTCATTTGTGTTCTCTCTTCACTCTCACACCTGMTTTATTAACAAGACATTCTCTCCCAGTGTTGCTTTACCTGTATTTGGTGTTGTAGAAGCTGATTTTACTCTGTAGTTTTCCCATAGCCTTGGTAAGGAGCAGGCAGTAGTGGGTGTCACTTCAGCATCTCGGGCACTGGCTGTGGGGACACGACCTGTGGGTGAGGGGACATGGCATCACCAGCGATCCAGAGGGGGTTCTATCCAGAGGGGGTTCTGCTGGTACACATACAGGATAAGGTGCTGGAAACACATTATCTATATCCTAACTCATTTAGAATAAGACAAAAACCTCAGGGAAGGGGCCATCTAGAGGTCCTGAGTGAAACCTCCGGCTTAGACTGGAGCCAGCAGCAGGGTGAGGTTATTGGGAACTCATGCTGAGCTTAAAACAACCAAACTTAGTGAGGCCACAGCAGAGATGGAGCTGCTGCCTGCCATTCTTTATACCTCCTCTTARTCCTGTATCTGCTCTGGACTTCCACATATCCTGGAGATCCCAGTTTTGGGATTGRTGAAGGCAAACACCTTCAGACTGAAGCTTGTTAAATGACTGGTGGGGCCAAATGCAGACACAGGCAACCCCAGCTCAGCTGAGACAACCTGACACTTCTTGAAGTGATCTTTCCATGATCTGAGGAGCACTTTGGGAAGAGTTTCCACGTCCAAACACCAATTCCAGACAAGACAAGACCGTGTGGATAACCCAATGCATCCAGCAAATACTGGGGCCAGGCTGGGGCCAGACTGCCCTGTCCCTCCCAAGAGAAGCCAGAACAGCCAGACCCTGCACCAGCGCCCACCCAGGTGAGGAGCAGCATCCCTCCCTCATGTCCTCATGGGTCACAGACAGAGCAGAAACCTGTSTCAGTGACAGTGAATTGTCACAGACAATAATTAGCTGCTGCTTAACTTGAGGCACACTAATTGGATTTAGTCTGTACTTTGTGTGTGTTGGCATCCCCATCTTCGGTGGCTGTAGCATTTTGCTAATCAAAATCAGGGGGAAAACCCCACCTGCTTTTTWTTTCCAGCACAAAACTGCTTGAAGGCTCTGCCCACAAAAAAAAAAAGTGAAAAACAGATTCTGGAAGCACTGAGTAAAAGGGGCTGGGTTTCTACAAAATTCCCTTTCTAATTTTACCCTGACRGCCTTTGTGATTAGCAATTAGTAATACCCAGTTAATCTCCTGCTGTTCTATCCGTGAGTTTGCATGTTCTGAAGATGTGAGGAGTGATCAATCTCACAGCTGAGGGGCTGTGATAATTTGGCAATTCACGCTCAATCACACTGAGTGCCACAATCGTTTCAGTCCATTGGGGACGCGATTTTTCTCTGACAGTGGGAGAACTCCGGAAGCTGCAAAACAAGATTCCAGGGAAAGCTGAGTGTGAATTCGGAATGTTTAATTGTGATGGTTACTGTTTCCACGCAGCAGTTAGTTAATGTCCATCCCCAGCTGTACATCGCTCACAGAGAGCTGTAGAGTCCACGGGAGGCTGCAGGGAAGGTGGGAGCTCTGTCCTGTGTCTCACTGGGTCCTGCCTCGTCCCCACTGCAAGGAAAAAGAGATTTTTCTGCCCGCTGGATGAGAACAGCACTCAGGCAGGATTTCCATACAAGATTTTGCTGTCTCTATCCCAACACGCGTTTATCCAGTACCTGCTCCACCACAAACCTCTAAAAACTCAGGGATCCTACAGAATCTGAAGCACACAAAGCTTAACCTCCAGGAGCCAGAGTTTCACGCTGGAGGATCCCCTTATCCTCCCTTCCCCCCCAAATGCATTGCTTGACAGAAATCAAGCACATTTTTAATTGAATTGCTTTTAAAAAATAAGCCACACTGCTGCCTCCACCTGTCCAGGCTCTGCAGTGAAACCTGTACCATGAGATAGGGAATGAAAACAGCCACAGCAGCAGCACAGGGACCACAGCAGAGCTGCTCCATCCTCATGGGGGAATGARCATCCCTTTGAGCAGGGTGTTGGACCAGCTTTGGGGAGGATGGGGGACATCCTGGTTTCCTAGAGCTGGAGGTAACCCTAAAATGGTGGTGGCAGCTGTCTGTGACTGGGGGTGGCCCTGTGGGGTCAGTGGGATCACCCCGTGTCTCTATGGATGGGGGTCTCCCTGTGGGGTCAGTGGGATCATCCCGGGTCCCTATGGATGGGCGTGACCCTGTGGGGTCAGTGGGATCATCCCGGGTCCCTATGGATGGGGATGGCCCTGTGGGGGGTCAGGGGGATCATCCCGTGTCCCTATGGATGGGGGTGGCCCTGTGGGGTCAGTGGGATCATCCCGGGTTCCCGCGGCTGGGGATCCCCTCCTGGGCCATGTGTGGCAGCCTGGCAGGGACGAGACGGGCGCGGCCTCGGAAAGGTTTGGGAACAAACGCGTCCCTGCTCTGAGGCAGCCCCAGCCCAGGCCCGGCCCCGCCGCGCACTCACCGGCCCCGGAGCCGTCCCGCCCGAGCCGCCGCCCGCTCCCTGCTCCCGGCTCCCGGCTCCTGGCTGCCGGCTCCCGGGCCGGGGCGGAGCCGAGCGGGGAGCGCCGAGCGCGGCCGGGCGGGGCCGCCACCCCCGCGGCAGGTGCGGGCACAGCATGGCCCGGGCGGAGCGGCTGCGGGTGAGCGGCTGAGGGGAGCCCGGGGCTGAGGGGAGCCTGGGGCCGCGCGGGGCTGAGGGGAGCCCGGGGGCCGCGAGGGACGGGCGGGTGTGGCGCTGTGAGGGGCTCCCGGTGGGTATGGGCGTCCCTGGGGGCTGTGAGACCGTGGAGGGATGTGGGCGTCCCTGGGGAGGTGTGCGGCTCCCTGAGGGAGCGTGGGGGTCCCTGTGGGTTTTGGGTCGTGGGGGAACGTGGGGATTTCTGTGCGGGTACGAGACCACAGGGGGTGTGGGGGTGCCCTGTGGGCTGTGGGACCCTGGGGGTCTCTGGCAGGGTGTGGAGGTCCCGGACGGTGTGTGGGGACTCTGGGAGGTTGTAGGGCCGTGGGGGTCCCTGGCAGGTGTGGGGCCATGGGGGTGGTTCCCGTGGCGAGCTGGGTTCTCTGGGGAACCCCTGGGGGGGTGTGGGCCCACCCARGGTTGGGGATGGGGGCTATGGGTGGGGCTCCCGGCAGATGTGGGGCTGTGGGGGGCCCCGATGGGGTGTGGGGCCATGTGAGGGGCTCCCCATGGGGAAGGGGCTCTCTGTAGGGCAGTGCAGGAGGACCGGGGGGTGTGGGTGTGGGTGTGGGGTGGCTGTCGCGGGGCTTGGGGCTCCGTCCCGGCCCACATCCATCATTGTGCTGCTTCGTGCCCCAGAACAAGCTCGTGGACCGGTGCGAGCGGCTCCAGCTGCAGAGCGCAGCCATCGCCCGGCACGTGGATGAGGTGCTGCCTGCCAAGGACCAGGGCGTCCTGGTGAGTCCATGCGGCTGGTCCCGCCTGCTCTCTGCTCGCCATTCCTGGCTCAGCTTCTGAAAGGGCTCTTTGGAATGCAGGTGTTGCCCACTCCTATCCCACAGCTGTAGAAATCAGGTGCCAGGGTGTGCCTGCAATTCCTGCTTCATTTGCCTAAAAAATCTGCACAGGCAATTGTGTGAATATACAGCAATCAAGCATCCCACCAGGATCGTGCCTTAGAATTCCTGGTTTTATTTGTTCCTTGCTGTCATTKAGGATGAGGACAAAGAACAGTGATAGAATCATAGAATTCCAGACTGGTTTGGGTTGGAAGGGATCTTAAAGACCACCTAGTTCCATCCCTCTACCATGGGCAGGGAAAATTTCCACTATCCTAKGTTGCTCCAAGCCCCGTCCARCCTGGCYTTGGACAMTTCCAGGGAACCAGGGGCAGCCACAGCTTCTCTTAGCACCCTGCACCAAGGCCTCCCCACCCTCACAGGGAAGAATTTCTTCCCAATATCYCATCTSYCCCAGCCCTCTGTTCAGTGGGAAGCCTTTCCTGCTTGTCCTGTTTCTCTAGGCACTTGTCTCAAGCACCTCTCCAGCTCTGTTGGAGACCCTTTATGCAWTKGAAGGGGYYCTAAATTCTCCCTRGAGCCTTCTCTTCTCCAGGCTGAGCAGCCCCAGCTCCCTCAGCCTGTTCTCATGTTTCTCAYCAATAGTGAATCCATGGAGATTTACTGGGGGAAAGGACTCTGGTCCCTCGCAGGCTGTCACTAACCAGGACTGGCTGAGGAGGCAATGGGCAGGTTTGGGACTGGTATCATGCCAGTTGCTGTGGCCTGGGCTCAGTTAACAGAGTAGCACTAGTGGCTGAGCGAGCCCATGGAGAACCAACAGAAGGAGCTGGGGCTCCTCTTGGGGCTGGATCCAGGCTGATGCTCCTCCTGTGCCCTCTTGGGGCTGGATCCAGGCTGATACTCCTCCTGTGCCCTCTTGGGGCTGGATCCAGGCTGATGCTCCTCCTGTGTCCTTGCCGTGACAGAGTGCAGCCCATGCGGCGCGGGAGCTGGTGGTCCAGAGGCTGCTCTTTGTGGGCAAGGCGTGTGAGAACGAGGAGCAGCGGCTGCTGGAGAAGGTGCATGCGGAGGAGGAACGAGCCCACCAGAGCATCCTCACGCAGCAGGTGCACTGGACAGAGGCTCTGCACAAGCTGGGCGCCCTCCGCACCTACCTGGTGGACATGATCACCAACCTGGATGACCAGGGCCTGCTGGTGAGTACTGCTCTGTGTGCTGAGGCAGCCCACAGGTGACCTGGACTTTTTTGTTACGGGATTGAAATGCAGTGATCAGCAGCTGCTGTGCTGACAGCAGGGAGGCAGAGGTGGACAGGACATACATTTGCAGCTCTAGCTCAGAGAACCTCCTTGACTTGGTCCTAATAAGYCCCTGTGGTTTCCTGGTGCTTCATAGAGCATCTGCTCTGCCTGATCCTGCTCTTGCTTGCAGTGAGGTCCAGAACCACCCAGGCTCAGGTCTCCAGCTCTGGGCTTGTAGCTGCCCTTAGGCTGGACAGCCAGGACAGCTTTGGGTTGAGAGCYGCTCTTAGAGCAGTTAATTGTGCCAACCATTTGTATGGTGTGCCGTTTTAATCAAAACTGACCCTCAGAAGCACCTGCAGCTCTTTTGGAAAGTCCCCTGTGTTGCCTGGCATAGGCCCGTTAGGGGTATTTGCTGTGAAAAGCAGCCTGAACTTCCCCTTGCTCAGTTCCTTCTCTGGTTATTAAATGGTCTGGGGTCACCCAGGCAGTTCCTCTCATTTYAGATGTGAGCAGGTCTGCCTTGCACCACTGTGCTCAGCCTCTTCTTCCCACATGTATCTTTGTGAGGAGGTGAACAGCAGCTCAGCTTGGAAAACAGACCTGATCCCATGGAAAGAGGAAAGATGTTCCTTTGAAAGGAAAGACATTTCCTGTCCTGCCCCAGCACCTTGATATGCTGGGCTGTAGCTGCACCATAAAGAGGAGAGGTTGGAGAGCAGGATTCATCAGCTGCCTGTAGCAGAGAACAGCCACACCCTCGGTTTCTCCTTTTGCCACATARTGGAGGGGAATTAGGGGATCATGTGTTCTCCACTTGGATTGTTGGTGTTGGCACTTGTGTCTATCTGGAACCAACATGTACCACGCCACAGAAAAGCCAAAGGCATGCAGAGCACTCTGCTGCTCAGATTTGAGCAGGGATCAGGTATTTTCTTATCACTTTGCTGTATCTTGAGAATGCCTTGCGGCCAGCAGGTATAGAATCAAGTGGGACTGACCACAGGGTCACCCAACTCTTGGCTTTGTCCCTCTGCAGCCTCTCCCCTATGCTGAAAGCCCTGGGGTTGTTTGCTGGGAGCACAGRCTGTACCTGCAATGTGCCCTAGTGGGGTGGGGCAGAGAGGACAGCAGACAGTGCCTCAACCACATGTGCAATGTATTGCCATCAGKTATTCCCACTCATTTTCTGAGTTGGGAAGTGGGAAGTGCTGCAGCTGAAGAAAATGGGTGTTGGGTGCTCCCCTCTTTCCTAGGGCTGGTGTTGGGGTGAAGGGTGGCTTCTCTGGGTCAGGAAGGGGAACTGCTCCCTGGGTCCCCGGTTTGCTGTGTTTGGGATGTCATCTGTGGGGATTTCAGCTGTGATGACTCTCTCTCTCCTTGTCCCCAGCGTGCAGAACAAGAGATCTTCGAGAGGTCAGTACCCAGCTGCTCCTGGTCCTTTCCCTGCTTCACTCCTGCATCTGTGCCATCTGTGCTGTGTGCCATGGCTCAGGCACCCCATGACACCACTTTCCTGCCTCGTGCTGCTTTTGTTGTGGACAAGGACAGAGCGCAGAGTTGCCAGCGTCTTGTCTCTGCTCCGCGTGCTGTGCTGCACCTGGAGATGCTCCATGTGCTTTGCCAGATCAGCAGCCCTTCCTATGGGAGTACTCCAGCTCCTTAGAAAACCACAGGCTTTGCTGGGGATGGAGCAAGCCTGTCCCAGGCTGTTGGCAGGAGGTGGGATGGTCTCTCTGGGATGCTGGTGTGCCCCTCTGGCACAGCATCTTCGCAGCTCTGTATGGGTAGGGAAAGCCAAGTGCAGGTGTCAGGGTCCCCAGTAGCCCCATTGGTGACACTGGGCTGCCTTTCCCTGAGGAGGCACCTTGGTGGCTGTGTTTTTTTTAAAATTTATCTAATTTTATGTAAGTCCTGTATTTCTGTGGCTGCTGTGAGGGTGCTGGCCCTGGCTGCACTGTGCTGCCCAGAGGGCTCATGGGGGTATTTGTGCCTGTGGAGAGTATGGAATGTGYCACAGCACATCACCAGCACCCTGTGCCACAGCCTGTCCTCACAGCCATGAGTTCTGTGGGTGCTGCAGGCCAKGGGAACCTGCAAACCCCTGCATGAAACCTGGTGTCCTGGCTTGCTTTGAGCTCAGACCATGGGGCTCTGGCAATAGAGGGAAATCWGATTCTCTCTCTGTTCATTGTGCTGCCTGGGTACTCTGATGGCTGCTCTCAGACACATTTATTTACCCTGTGTCTGCTGAGTGACAAGCTGTTGACTCAGGCTGCTGGGATGTGTTTTACAACACTGCAGCCCTTTCACAAGGAACTGTAAGCAAARCCAACCGAAAGTATCACTCACGGTGAGAGCTGGCCCAGACACCCCTGCTGTGGTCTCTCTGCAGCCAGAGCTCCTCTTTACCCTCTCCCATACCTCCTCGTGAYCTTTATAAATGCCTTCCAGCATAATAAATCATTGTATTTTGAAACAATTCTTGTTTTCCTTTGCTAGGACAGAGGTGGCGGAGGGAATCTTGGAGCCACAGGAGTCCCTGAAGTTAAACTTTAATCAGACCTGTGTTCAGAGTCCACTGCTGCATCGACTGTGGGCCTCTGCTGTGCTCTGCTGCCTCTCAGGTCAGTGTCTTGCTCACATCTCATGTGCTTTAGGGATTCCTGCACACTCATTTGTGTTGTGCCCAAAGAAACACCCTTGTGCTGTGTCAAAACTTCCTGATGCTGTGTTCCTGCCCCTCTGCTCCCCCAGCCCCTGCTTGTTTCTGAGAGCACTCCAATCAGGGAGGCAGCAGCAGCTGTGGRAGGTTTAGGGGGAGCAACAGCTCCAAGCAGATTTGTGGCTCAGAGGATAAAACTGGAGTTTGAAAAGATTGTGTGTTTTATCAGCTCTGTGGCTTTAATGTTGCGTGGTTTCTCTTGCTGTTTCCGGGTCTTGTGGTGACAGCAGTGAAGCTGATGCTGCTGTGGGAATCTGTCACAGAAATCTCTGTTCAYAACATTTAACATTGGGCTGCTGGGGATTTTGACAGGATGAGTTCTTCTGTGGGGTGTGTATGAGACTCTGACCAGTGCAGTGAGCTTTCTGATCACAAGCTGAAGTTGTGGCTGTGCACGAGCTGGTGGTTCTGGAGGTGTTTGTGCTCTGGYTCAGCTGCTGCTGTACAGCTGAGGCTGCACTGGAGGCATTGGCCAGACTCTGGGACTGGTTTACCGGGTTGCTGCTTGTTGTTTTAAATAGGGAAAAGATGTTTTTCTTCCGTTTGTGATGTGCTTGGATGGTTGGTTGTGAAATGTTTGCTTTTACTCTGGCTTTCAATCTATTGTTAGGGTGTTTCAAATGTATTTTTTGTTTCTCAGAGATAGCAACATTGTTCATAATTTGCCCTGTGAACAATCCCTAGGGTGGTTTTTTCCGAAACTTCTGCACTAAATTCTGATTTCTGCTCATCCTGCKGTGATTCTGATGAGCTGTTTCCGGTTTTCCCCTGTTTTATCTCCAAGGTCTGAACTTCAGGCTTTTATTGCTCTCAGTTTTAAGTATTAGCTTGAGAATCTGTGCCTACCAAGCACTACCATCCTATGCAGTTTCTTCTGCTGCAAAYTCTGGTGTTGCTCTCCCTTTGTGATTCATTTCCCTCTTTGGAATCTGTGAGTGCTGGCAGTCATGGAAAGGGTCCCTGCCCATGGCAGGGGTTGGGACTAGGGGATCTTTAAGGTCCTTTCCAACTCAAATCACTCTCTGTCACACAGAATTCCACAATCACTGAGGCTGGGAAGGACCTTCAAGATCATCAAATCCAACCTGTGACCAACCCAGTGACCAGAGCACTGAGTGCCACATCCAGGCATTCCTTGAGCACCTCTAGGGATGGTGATTCCACCAACTCCCTGGTCACCCCCTTCCAATGTTTAACAACCCTTTCAGTGAAGGAATTCTTCCTGAAAGAATCAGTCAAGCAGGTTCTAAATATTCAGAACCATGCAGTCAAGCAGGAAGCCTTTCACTAATTTTCTTTGTTGTGACAGAGCTTTTGTAAGGATTCYTCTCCCAGTGGTATCCTTGTGAAATGTAATGACTCCAAGGCATTTGAATCTTGTGGGGGTGTGCTGATGCGTGTATTACACAGGAATTTCATTCTGTTTGGGTTTTTCTGAGTGTGTGGTTACATTTCACATGTCATTACTGCATGCTGGGGATGCCTGGTGTATCCTTGCAGATCTCATCAGTCCACAGCTCATCCTGGACCGGGCCTTAGAGATTTAATATTAAATCCRGTAGTTTGAGCTTTCCTTAAAACACAGTAATGTTAAGTGTCACTTTGTGGTCCCTTCTCCCAAAGGCAGRTGAGCAGGTGGCTGTCTCATTTATTTGCTTGAAAACAGAAAATTCCAAGCCTTGATGGCTTGCTCTATAACCTCTCACAAACTTGGAAAGCAGCAGGCAAAAGAGCCTCCATTTCACTCTCAAAAATAAACACGATTCCTTTGATGCCTTCACTTGGCATCCAGGCTTCTGTGTCACTTCCATTTGGGGTTGGCAGCTTCTTCCTTACACCCAGAAGTGATGCAAATCTCCTGGCACCATTTTGGGAGAATCTCTGTTCTTGGGAACTTGGATTTTTAGAAGCAGTCAGATGTGCTGCAGCTCACACATTTGAGCTTCCCAGAGTTGTTAACCAGGGGAATTTATTGTCCCAGTATCACTCATCTCCCAAGGSCATCTCGATGGATACAGGACACAGAGAAAAAAGACTTGGGGAAGAGTTGAATTGCCAGTAGAATAATTCATCAGAATATATGGGAAAATCCAGGGTGCAGATGTAATCATGACAAAACACCAGTGTGAGTGGCAAAATTCACGGATCTGAATTACTCTGCTGTTGCTTTGCCAGCACTTCCCCTCCCTCAGATGCTCCCCTGGAAGTGCAGTTTCACAGTGGAGCTACGTGGGTGTCACAGGGATGGTGTTTCCCTGTGTGGACCACCAGAAYACAGCCCAGGTTAGGCGTGTATTGCACAATAAGTTCTGCCAGAGCAAGATAAAGTCTGGTGCTGCTCTGTTTTCTATGAATTCAGARCAGCATTTGACTTCCTGGAAAGCCGCCCTGCACACCAGCAGCGTGGGCAGCCCCAGAACCTGTGGAGAGCTTGGGTTTGGCTGCTGTGTGGGGAAATAAATCATCAAATGAATGAGGCTGGCAGCTCCTGCTGAAAGAAATGCTGGCTTCAGCTTCCCTTTGGGCTCACTCTTGCCTGCAATAAYTCCTATCTAACATGCACAGGTGCATGGCACTGACATGCAAAAGGTTAATTCAGCCTTGGTTCATCTGCCAAGGAGCAGCTGGGCAGGTGCAGCCTGAGGAAAACCTGGAGCATGGCTGCTGCTACTGTTGGGTGCTGTCTGCTGTTAGAGGGATGCTGCCCTGGGTCCTGGAGCAGGGTGGGCTCTGGGATGACCCTGTTCAGGTAATCCTTTGGTTCTTTAAGGGSTCATCCTGCCATGTGCTGGATGCTGAGCAGAGGGTGTTGAGCAATGGCCAGCATTGGCATGACAGGGTACAGCCTGCTGGCRGGGCTGGGAGAGCCACTGACTCACCCACTCCAGCCCCATTTCCATGGTGGTTTAAGACCTAAAATGACTGAAGTGAGGGTGGGGGAAGGCAGGGCAAGGAAGGGAATCTGCTGGCAGGAACTGGGGCTTCTCAGGAGCAGGTGAGTCTGCTGGGCATCAGCCTCACCCCTGCTTCACAAATTTAGGGAGYGAGGGGCACACTTGTGCAGTTACTCAGTGCTTGCACTGAGAGGGATCTTAGGGGAATCATGCAACCAGGGCAGGGCCATGMCCTTAGATGTCTTTTCCAACCTTAACAATCTTATAATTCCGTGCTTTTGAAGKGGTACAGATCTGCAGCGGGTAGAGTGTCCTCTGGCCAGCCTGGTTCTTCCCAGGCTGCTGCTGGCAGGGTTAAGGTAGCTGGGTACCCCCTTCTTTCACAGCAAAGCCAGATCGAGCCATGCTTATCTCTAAGCCTGGTGCCACCTCCCCCTCTTTCCTCCCAGTACCTCAGGGTGGGTTGATTAACACCTGGGGCTTTGTAGCAGAAAAGAGATTTCCYTGCCTGGCCCTCTCCATCCCTCCCCAGTCCTGTTTTTCCGGCTTTGCAGGTTTCTGCACACAGCCCTTCCATTCTTGTCAGGCTCCTGGCCCCCCTGGTTGGGGGAGGAGCAGCCAGGTCCTGCTCCGCCACCTGGAAAGGACAGGAACTGTGGTTTGGATCTCTCCCAAATGTGGGATGAACTCAGCATGCTGAGTTCTGTTGTGTGGAGAGTCAGGCCAGGGTCAGAGAAAGAAGAGCCGGGCTTCTAGTGCAAGGTGGAGAGGTGTCTGGTGAGTTTGGGCTTCGGTGAGTCTCTGCCTTGTTCTGGCCCTGGCTGAGAGGAGAGGCTGTGGCACCCAGCCTGAGCCCCCAGCACTGTCAGCCTGGGGAGCAGATGGGGCTCCAGGAGTGATGTGTGAGGAGAGRGTTGTTGCTCTTGTGCTTCTGATGGCCATGGCTACTTCAGGTTGTTCAGGTGGTGGCCACCAAGTCAGTGCTTACCATGTGGCTTCCCTTGCAGGCTCACAGGAGATTCAYATAGATGAGAAAACCCTGAGCCCTCAGCTCAGCCTGTCGGAAGACAAAAGAACCCTGACCTTCAGTCCCAAGAAAGCCAAGGTGGACTYGGACTGCCCCGAGCGGTTTGACCACTGGCCCAACGCTTTGGCCACTGCACCTTTCCACTCGGGGATCTGTGCATGGAAGGTCAGCGTGGAGCAGAGCTGTGCCTACAAGCTGGGGGTTTGCTACAGCTCCGTGCCCAGGAAGGGCTCTGCCAACGAAGGCCGCCTGGGCTTCAACGCCGTCTCCTGGGTGTTCTCACGCTACGACAAAGAATTCCGCTTCCTGCACGCGGGACAGCCGCAGCCTGTGGAGCTGATCAAGGCCCCCACAGAGATTGGGGTCCTGCTGGACTTTGGGGCAGGAGAGCTGCTCTTCTACGACCCAGACTCCTGCACTATCCTCTTCTCCCACCGTGAGGCCTTCGCGGAGCCCGTCTATCCCGTCTTTGCCGTGGCACACCAGGGCATCTCGCTGGTGCCGTGAGCGGGGTGTGTGACTGTGTGTGCTCTGCACAGTGCCTGGGTGCAAAAGAGCCCGKGCAGGGCTAGGGGCTGTGTACAAGGGCCTTCAGACAACACCTGTCTTCACACCACAGCTGTTCCTCACGTGTTTTCTGCAGCTTTCCTCTCCTCCCAGAGCTTACAYCCTGTGTGGGGGTGAGGGGTCAGGTAATGCCTGGCTGGGCCAACTACTCTTGGGTGAATTGTTTAATTTCTGCCTGGCCAAAGGCAGCTTTCCAGCTTGCTGCTGAGCTGTGGGAAATGGGAGAAACAGTGAGATATGTATGGAGAAATGGCTGGGAGGAGGCCTGYGGAAAGGGACATACTGTRCTGTACAAYTATCTGAAAGGAGGGTGRAGCCGGTGGGGGTCAGGCTCTGCTCTCAAGCGCTTAACAGTGAAAGGACAACAGGAAATGGCTTCAAAAAAACAGAGGTTTAGGTTGGATAGTGGAGAAAATTTCTTCACTGAAAGGGTGGYCAGGCATTGGCACAGGCTGCCCAGGGCAGTGATGGAGTCACCATCCCTGGAGGGGTTTAAAAGGYRTTGTGGACTTGGGCACTTGGRGACAYGGTTTAATGGTGGCCATGGCAGTGCTGGGGGAACAGTTGGACTCKATCTWAAAGGTATTTTCCAGCCTAAATGATTCTGTGATTCTATGATTGGGACACAGCTGGAGACACGTTTGAGAGGAGCAAATAGGAGCCCCTATTGTAAAGCAAGGGGCTATCCCCTGTGGGGGACCCATGCTGGGACAGGGGCACTGCTAAGGGCCTGTGGCCATGTCTGAGCAGAGGATCAAGAAAAAAGCAGCAGAAAGAAACCAAACCTGAGGATCCCAACAGAGTGGGGTTTCAGTGTAACATGGTGCAAAAAAGGGGAGCTGGTGGCAGCAGGCAGGGAGGGAGAGGTGTTGGCCTGGAGTTGAGCCAGAGAAAGGGGTTTAAAGCGCTCATCTTTACTTCTCGCTACACAAATCAGTAAATTTTGTTAGCTGGAAATTCATTAAGTGAAATTCCCCAATTCCAGACTGTTTTGCCCACAGCAGGAGACCTGCAGGCACCTCCTGGCCACCGCTGTTGGGAAGGGGTGGTTTGTYGATGAGGTGGCAAAGCTGGGGTACACGGAAGGGTGCAGGGCCTGTGCAGAAGTGTCCTGGGTGCTCCATGTGGGCAGACTTTCCATGGGACAGGGCCAGCACTTGCACTGGGGAATACTTGAGCCTTTCCCCGGGGTGATGGAGAGGGGATAAACCTCAGTATCTGCCTCCATCTCCTGCCAGAAGGAGCCTCTGCAATGTGACCCAGTGTCAGCCTTGTCAGCTAGGGGGAGACACCACTACTGTCCCCCTTTCTGCAGTGTTTTTAGAGCCACAAAATACATCAGCAGAAATGTTTTATTGCATGGACACCCCGGCTGCTCCGCAGGCAGCTCAGACTCACTTGTTTTCCCTGCCCCCCTAGCAACAAGAGATCTCATGTCAGACAGTTCAACACTCGGCAGCAGCACTGGACCCCTCCCAACCGCAGCTACCCCTTCTCGATACGAGCCAGGAGGTGGCTAAGCGTGGGCAGGACGTGCTCAGGGGGCACCTCTGGCCCCTGCTCCTGCCCGGCCGGCCGCAGCAGGAAGCTGTGCATGCCCACGGCCCGGGCTGCCCGGTAATCCCGGGTGTAGTCATCCCCGATGTGAGCCGCCTGCTCCGGGCGGGCCCCGCCGAGCCGCAGTGCCTCCTCGAAGATCCTCCCGTCCGGCTTGGCGAAGCCCGCGGCCTCGGAGGTGAGCACGAACTCGAAGTGGTGGCGCAGGCTGCACTGCGAGAGAATGACTTCCAGCCGGTTRTCGAAGTTGGACACGACTCCCATGCGGAAGCCGAGCTCCCGGCACCGGTTCAGGGTCTCGGCGGCTCCCGGCAGCACCTCCCAGTTGTGCGAGCTGCAGTAGTCGCGGTAGAGTTTTTCTGCCAGCTTCGTCAGAGCTGCCTCGTCCTGCACGCCCGAGAGCCTGAAGCTCTGTTTGACAACATCCAGCCACCACTGCCGGGAGCTGAGCCCCTGGCCGTGGCCGTAGTTGGGGAAGCGCCGGCTCTGGGTTCCGTACACCTCCCGGAAGGAGCGCCCCAGAGCCTCGGGCTGCACCTGGAGCCCGTGGGTCCGGGCCTCGGCCGCGTAGCTCTGGCCCACGGGCTGCCGCAGCCGGAGCAGAGTGTCCTTCACGTCCCAGGTCAGCAGGCGCAGCCTGAGCATGGCCTCAGCGACGCCCGGGGACACAGCCGGGCCCGCTGCTCCCCGCAGTGYCACTCACATCAAAGGGCTGCGGGCACCTCAGCTCTTTGTCCACCTCAGTCCAAGTGTCAGTGTCCTTCGTGGGGGCTCACGGCCCCGCTGGGGTCAGCATGAAGACGCGACAGGGAGGGAGAACCCTGCTCCGACTTCTAGGGGCAAAGTCTGCCAGGCCGGGGCAGTGACACTGGCCACGTGGGTGCTGCCGACGAGCTCTGCGGGACGGGCGGGGGCACTACGGCTGGACCCAGCCTGGGGGGCCGGTGCGTGGCCAGGGTGTCTGGGGAGGGTGGCCGGGGCACACTCGGGGTGTCCGCACCCGTGCAACGTGGTTGCGGGCTCCCGGGATCCCCGCGGGTCCCCCGAGGCCCGGAGGCGCGGGGCGGTGCAGGCGCTCACCGGGCCGAGCTCCCGGTGCACGGGGGTTGCGAGCCGGGGGCGGAACGGTGACCTGGCCCTGGTGCGCCAATGCCGGCAAGTGCCGCGCCTACCGGAACACCCGCCCCTCCAGGAACTCCCGCCCTTCCCGGATCTCCCGCCCCTCCCGGGACACCGCCCCCCCCGGAATTCCCGCCCCTCCCGGGACTCCCGCTCCTCCCGGACACCCGCCCCTCCCGGAACACCGCCCCGGCCGGAATGGCCGCGCTCAGGGCCGGCCCGCCGCCTCCCGCAGCCAGCGCAGCAGCTGCGGTGTGAAGTAGGTGATGATGATGTCGGCCCCTGCGGAGAGACGAGACGCTGCAGCCAGCCCGGGGAGACACGGGGGCCACACCGGGGGATAGAGGGGGACACGGGGGTCGCAGCCTCACCTGAGCGCCTGAAGGCCGTGATCGCCTCCTGCACGGCCGCCTCCAGGCTGAAGGCGCCGGCCTGCGCCCCGTGCCACAGCATGGCGAACTCCCCCGAGACGTGGTACACGGCCAGCGGGTGCGTGGGGTGCTGCGGGAGCGGGTCAGCGCCGGGGACAGCCCGTCCTGCCCGCGCTGTCCCCGCCTGCACACCCCAGCACAGGGAACTCACACCCCCTCCCACAGCCCTCCCTGCCCGCAGGAGCTCACCCGAGCCTTCACGTCCCTCACGAGGTCCAGGTAGGGCATCCCCGGCTTCACCATCAGCATGTCCGCACCCTCCCGCACGTCCCGGTCCTGCCACGGCAGCGCGGGACAAGAACACGTTGTTTCCCCAGTTTGGAGCCGGTGGATGTTGTCCCAGAGGGATCACAAGAGGCTGTGAGCCCCCCATGGCCAAGGTGCTCCCCTCATGGGACACGGTGTCAGAGGGGAGCTGATGGCTGCATGGCCCTGGTTGTGACACCCCAGGCCACAGCAGGGCACGGGGACACCAAACTGCACAGCTCCCAGTGCCCGGTCCTGGGACACACACCGGGACCAGCTCTGACAGGCTGAGGGGCCTCGTGTTTCTTAGCTCATGGAAGGGAAAGAACCTGGACCAGTTTGGCTGCTGCGCCTCCCACTTGCTTTTGACCCTCTGGCTCTCTGCAAGCCCTGCTGGATGTGATCACCCAGGCCCCCTAGGGTGTCCCACCCCACAGCCCCACACTCACCCCACTGAGGTGTCCCACCCCACAGCCATCACCCCACAGCCCCACACCTCCCACTGAGGGTGTCCCACCCCACAGCCATCACCCCACAGCCCCACACCTCCCACTGAGGGTGTCCCACCCACAGCCATCACCCCACACTCACCACGGCGCGGATGGCCAGCCCGCGGGCACCCGGGGGCAGCTGGTAACAGCGCCGGTCCCCAAAGGCGGGTTTGGACAGTGCTGCATCCCTGCAGAGGGGCAGAGGGCAGGGAGTGAGGAACCCCTGGCCCCACCTCGTACAGCTTCACAAACACGAGGACAGGCCAGGACAGATGTCTGAGTCACTGAGGCAGGAAAAGGGGGTGCTCCAAACCCAGGTCAGCACCCAGCGATTGTTCTGGGAGGTCCTGCAGGCCCAGGCTGGCCCTGGGAGCTGTGTTTCAGCACCCGCTGCCCTCCCCATGCCCAGAGTGTGGGTAAAATTGTGTCAGGCTCTTTTCCAAGGCAGGTTCCTCAGGGTTACTGTGCCAGAGTCAGGCTGTTCTTGGGACCAGGTCTAACAGCTGACTAAGCTGAGGCTTGTCCCTGAAGTTACCCTTTGGGGCTGCGCTGACCCCTGTGACTCCTGACTGCTCCTGGAGTGCAGGAGCTCCCTCCCTGCCTGCCTTGCCACCAGCACCTCAGATGAGGAGATGAAGGGGAGGGATAGAAGATCACCCAGGTGACCATAGCACCAGGCAGCTTCTCCTGGGCAGGGTACATTTGTCTCCTTTTTGCAYGGAGAAGTAGGAGGAGGGTGCTGCAAAGTGACCAGCGTGGCCCTGGCTGCAGTCCAGGCTCTGGCCAAGCCCCTTTCCCAGTAACTCCCTGGGAATGCCCTCACAGCCAGCCTGGCAGCAGCTGGGCACACCAGGCAGAGGGATAGACTCACCTGAAGGGGCCGTAGAAGCACGAAGCGAACTTGGCACTGTAGCTCATCACTGAGACCTGCAGAGCAGAGAGGGGCACTGAGGGCTGGGAGCTTGGGGCCACAGCCCAGGGCTGGGACAGCAGAGATTCCTTCCCACGGCTGCTTCATCCTCCCCTGCCAGAGCTCTGGCACCTCCCCATGCCCGGGCCCAGCCAAGGACGTTCCCTTCCTGCATGTGCCAGGGCAGGGAAGCGCCCGTGGCACCAAGGTGGGGTTTGCCCTCCTGCCACTTGCCCCGACCCRCCGTGCTGCTGCCTCCCGTGGATGTGGCTCCTGCCCGTGGCACACGCAGCTCCCTGGCTCACCTTGTTGCCCAGGTCATTGGAGATCAGCGCCTGCTTCATGGCCGCGATGCGCCCATCCATCATGTCCGAGGGAGCCACGATGTGGCAGCCTGCAGGRACACACAGGGTGGGGATGCTGGCAAGCACCCGAGGCTTTGGCACTGCTGGGACCAGCGCMGGGAGGGCAGAGGAGCACTCCAGGCTGCTTTGGGGTCTGCTCCAATACAGAGAGATGCCGCTCTGGGAAAGCCAGACTGGGGCGGCATTGCCCAGGACTCCTCACCTGCTTTGGCATAAGCCAGTGCCACCTCTGCCAGCCGCTGGCAGCTGAGCTCGTTCTGGATGGTGCCATCTTCGCGCAGGATGCCTGGGAGACAAAGCCAGGGTTACACGGGAGGGACAGCAGGTGCCTCTGTCCCCWGGAGGGAGTGGCTCTGGGGAAAAACTAGAGCTGCTCAGAGCAGCAGTGGGGAACTGAATGTGTTAAGGGAGGTGGATAAGGTTCAGGAGAGAGGTACACAACATTTGGGTGCTCCAGGGAAGGGAAGGCAGAGACAGGGCACAGGGAGGGGTGCTCAGACTCAGGTGACCTGAGGGAGGGTCTTAACCACCCCTGCCTTCCACCCTGTGGTCAAAATCCAGGAGAAATATCTCAAGATCAACTGCAGCASTACAGGGAAGCGAAGAGTTGGAGCAGGAGCTGGCCAGACCCCAGCAGCACCTGGAGCCCCTCAGCAGAAAATGGCAGATCCCAGAGCGCAGCCCGGCCCTGCAGTCCGTGCTCACCGCAGTGCCCGTGCGAGGTGTACGGGCACAGGCAGACATCGCAGGCAATCAGCAGCTCTGGGAAGGTGGAGCGGATCTTCCTGATGGCCTGGATGGCAGGAGTGCCCTCGGCATCGGCAGCAGAGCCTCTTTCATCCTGCGAGGACAGAAACAATCAGCACACACAGCTGACACCCCCCACCAGCTCATCCACGGGAGCAGCTCTACCCAGGAAGCATCTCCTGAATGCGGGATGGTGTGACCCCACCGAGGGAAAAGGGTGATGGAGAAGCTGCCTTGGGCAGTGAGGGCAGGTTTTGGGGCCACCTGCAGAGCTCAGGGGGCTTTCTGGGTGTCACTGCAATGTCCCTTTCCTAGCTGCTGTGCTGAGYGGGCTGTAAGCACAGCCAGAAACCCTGAACTGCTCCTGTTTGACCAGGAGAGCCYCCCCAGCCCCACACTGCTCTGATAGCCCTGTGGCTACCCCAGCACCCCCACACATGCACTGACCTTGTGGACCTTGCTGGGCACCCCAAAGATGAGCACACACTTGAGGCCATCCTCGACGAGGGGCTGCAGCATCCCCTCCAGCTTGTTCACTCCATACCTGAGCAGGGCAGAGGGAGGGAGCTTCCAGGCACCTGCCAGGCACCCAGACCTGCTCCCTGGGCAGAGCTGGTCTGGGGCTGGCTTGCTGCTCTGGGAGCAATCAGCATCTGGGGCTGGAGAGGCAGGAGAGGCGCTGCCTGGACACTGGGAGGAATAATCTGAGCCCTTATCTGGGGCTGCAGGAGCGTTATCTGCCCAGCATGGATGCTGCTCTGGAACAATGGGCACAGCCTGCCCCTGGATCCCTTATCTTGGTGTCCCTGTCGTAGTTCCAGCCCGCTTTGCCATCAGAGCACCCCATGGAGAGCTCCAGCAGATGGAGACAGGAGCTGCCAGTACAGTGGGATCCAACGCAGGAGCAGATCCCATGCCCTTTTTTGGCTGCTGCTCCTGGAAATCCTGTTCACTTTGAACTCCCTGCGTGCCCAGCTCACAGAACCTGGGAGTGCTCTGGRACAGAGCCAGACCCTGGTGCTGCCCTCCCAGTGTTGGTCCTTTTCCCACAYTCCCTGCACAATTCCCTCCACTCCCTTAGTGCATGAACATTCCCACTTTGCCTGACACTGGAGCATCTCCAAAGCAGGAACCAGAGGGTTGGAAGCATCTCCCCTGGCTCATGCTCAGGGCATAAACCGACCCTCCTGGGACACAGYRGGGCTGGATTCATACCTGGCTTGTCCAGGAAGGCTGGGAATTGGCTCCACGGCATCCGGGCTGTCACTGTGGGAGGGGGATGGGACAGACACGTGAGGACTCGGTGTGASAAGGAAGCCCCTCTCCCAGACTTGTTCACAGGGACTCTGAACCTGTTTAAGAGCTCAGGGGCTGCAGGGATGGACCCAGGCAGTCCCCCTGAGCCAGGTCTGTCCCTGACCCAGACAGCCGGGGCTCACTCACGTGACAAAAATGGGGTAGATAAGGTTGGAGGCGTCAAAGGCAGTGGCCGTGCACTGCCAGGAGCGCAGCACGGGGTGGAAGTAGCCACTGTGGAGAACAGAGTCTGCCTGCATGGTGGGCTCTGCTGGAGTCGGGCAACGAGACTCTGAAACAGCAGAAAAAAACCAGCAGGGGCCTGGTGAGCTGCTGCTCTTGGCACATGTGAGGAGAGGGCTGGAATCCAGGACTATCCCTGTCCCATGCCAGGCACATGAGCTGCAGCCCAGACAGCTCCATCCCACCTACCCCGGACACCCCAGGGTGCTGCAGGACCCCCATCAGCAGTGACAGCATGGCCCTTCCCATTAAGAGGGACATCAATGACTCCTCCCTGCAAAACCCTCCAGTTCTGTGTATGAAAGCCCCATTTCCAGCCACTGACAACCTCCCCCAGCAGAACCACGTTCACCCTCCTTTCCCTGAGCCCTCAGAGGGTCATTCTTCATTCATATGAGTCTTCCTTGGTGCTGAGAACCTATGTGACACAGCTTTTGTATGCAGAGGATACTGAGCTGCTCTGTGTGATCTTTAAGGTCTCTTCCAACCCAAACCATTCCATGATTCTGTGTAGCACAACATATTTATGGTTGCAGTGTGAAGGTGCAATTATGGAAGAGTGGGGGCACTAGACGAGAGGGGAACGGGATCATCCTGAGGACACCATGGCTCTAAACCCATCACTCTGTCACAGTTACACAACTCCAGTGGCCACTTAGTGCTGGGTAAAGAGAACTGGACTTGGGCAAAACTGATTTCAGAGACAACAAATTAGTCCACWACACAAATCAATCATTTGCTGTCTCATTGTTGAAACTTCTTCTGTAACAATGTTTTAAAGTTCTCTAGCACATCAAGTAATAATTCTGTGATTAAAGGATTAAGAATTAAATTTCATTGGGACTCAATTCACACTGCATTTCTGATGGATGTGACAGAAGGGGCCGTGGGAAGGGAGCTCTCTTGGGACGAGGTGTTTGGCTGCAGCTGCACAAYCCCAACGAGAGACTGTTCATGCAGAGCAGCTCCAAGGACTTCTGCTGGCTGCTCACACAGGGCCACATCCCCCAAACACCTCTGCAGAGGAGCTGGGCTGCCTTGGGACACAAAGTTCCTGCTGGAGAGCGTGGATTTTTGGGAGCTGGAGCCTGAGGGAGGTGGGCAGGAGCAGAGCTGGGACRGGATTGTGAAAGAGCAGGCGGATTCCTTTGAGTATCCTGGGTAGGGCAGAGCTCTCCTCAGGAGATGGAGCAGCAGGAGGGTGGGACCCATCTCAGRGAAGCGGCTCTGTGGTCCCATCCCAGGAGGGATTCCCAAGGCAATAAACCTCACTGACCTGCAGCCTGCATCCAACTGGCCAGAGAACAGGCACAGCTCGCAGCTCCCAGCACAGAATCCAGAGACAAAGTTTTACACCGGCACCAGCAACAGAGCTGGGCAGGAGACAGCTCAGTTCCAATGGAAACCCACTAATATGAGGTGTTTCACTGATTTTACACACTCACCACCCTTCAGATATTCTAATATGGAGCCAAACTCTGCCTGTCAGAGTACCCAAGTGCCCAGGACACTTGGAACAAAGGAGAATTGTGTTCAGTCCAGGGCTGGAATCAAGCCTGTCATACCCCAAGAAATTGCTTCTGCTTGGGGATGGGGAAAGACCCTCTTGGTTAGAGGCTTAAACATACAAAAACCCTGAATAAAAACATCAGGTGGTGTTCACGGGGGATGCAGAGCAGCTGACGGGCATGCTGGCAGYGTCATGGCATCCCTTGGCTGGTCATTTTTAGCCCTTGGAAAGCTGCCGCCCCAGTCCTTACCCCGGGGAAGGGGACAGCCCTCGGSTGAACCGGAGCTGGCAGCTCCAGCAGGCGCCTGGCTCCAGGCAGGGCGCCGGGCAATGGCAAACAAAGGGCTCAGTGAACAAAACCCACCTCGAGAATCCAAAAAATGCTTTAAACAGTTAATCCCACCAGAGAGAGGGGAGGGGGCCGGGTGGGACCGGAGGCACCTGACTGTATGGGACAGATAGAGGCCACAGCTCCACAAAGCGCGCTCTGGAGCGAGGAGGAGACGGGGCCCGGCGGGATTGCAGTGCCGAGATAAGGGCAGGACGGGTGGGTCCCAGGCTGCTGGGCCGGGTCCTGCTTCTCAGCCCCACGTCCAGGACAAGCTGCTGCCCACGCAGGGTTCCCGGTGGGACGAGGGCACAGCCGCAGACAGGGGAAGGAGGGGAGGGACGCGGAGGGAGGGCTACGAGAGTGTGAAATCAGGGGGAGACATTGCGCCACCCGCTGCGCTCTGGGCTGGGGCTGGTCCCTCAGGGCTCCCGGCTGAGCAAATTAACCTTTCTCCAACATCCAAGGCCCAAACCTGTCTTTCTAAAGTTCTTTGCCCCGTGCATACCGGAGGAGTTCAAGGACAGCTCGGCAGCAGAGCGGCTTCACCTTTGCTCCTTCGCACTGAACCAGTCCGAAGCCGCAGCGTCCGAAACCACAGCGGTGCCCAGCCCGTGCCCGCGGCACTGCCCCGGTGCCTCGCTGCTCTCGAGGGACGGGACGCGATTTCCCAACGGGGCACGAACGGGACAAAATTCGGGGAAGGGACGGAGCCAAACCCAACACTGCTCCGGCTCCCGACAGCCCCCCGTGCTGGGAGAGTTTGTTCCCTGCCAAAATGAGACGGGAGGAAGATGTGCCCCAGCATTTTAGGACATAGAAGCCCACGTGGACTTAGCGTTCGCAGCACAACTATTTAGCTAAACCCCAGGAACACGCAAAGTCCCAAAATCCCGGACTAGGGAGCTCTAGGAAAGTGGAGCTCCCGAGGCAGACAACGGAGCTGTGGGTTAATTAACAGCCACTAATGAAGGCCAAGCTATTACAGGGTTAGTTAAGAGCTACCTAAGAAGGTCAAGCTGTTAGGACATGTTTYCTGCTCCAGGATGGATACGGGGATGCTCAGGGGTCTGGAATTACACCCCAGGACAAGCGGGAGCTCAGGACCGATACCAGCTCGCAGCATCACACGCYGCTCGCTGCTTCCCCCGCCGTTGCCACGGTTACCGAGCAAAAACCGAGAAAAACCCGAGCAAAACTAAGCAAAACCTGGGCTGTCCTTGCTGCGTTACCCGGGGCTGCCCTTCCTGCCTGCGCCKGAGCGCCGCCGGGCCCCGTGCCTGGAGTCATTCCCCGGCAGCCCTGYAMGGRGCCGGGGACCGGGGGCCGGAKARAGGKCGGACGCCCCGGCCMCAGCTCCTGTCCCCGTTCCCAGTSCCGYTCCCGTTCCGGTTCCCGTTCCCGGTGCCGTTCCCAGTCCCAGTCCCGGCACTCACCGATCGCCGCGTCCGCTCCGGCCGTGCGACAGTGTCCTCGTGGTTTGCATAACCACGCCCCCTCATTAGCATAGCCCAGCCCCGCGCGGAGGTGCTGGCGGGAAGTCTCGCGCGGCGGAGCGCGGGAAAGGCGCTGGCGGCGGCGCGGGAGGGACGGAGCGAGGGGRAAGCGGGGATTTGGGGTCGGCACAAGGGATAGGGGTGCGGTGGAGCACGGAGCAGGGGTTTGGGGTGCTGCGCGGGGCAGAAGGCAGGTTGTGGGTATTGGGGGCCAAGCAATCCAGTTTCGGGGTGCTGTAGGAGCACCTGGAGTCAGGTTTGGGGGTGCTGCAGGGGGACTCAGAGCCAGATTTTGGGGTTCTGGGGTATATGGAGCAGGGCTTAGGGGTGCCGGGGAGACCAGAAGGTAGGTTTTGGGTTTCGTGGGGGCTGGATCAGGGCTTTGGAGTGCTGGGGGGTCCTGCAGTGCAGTTTTGGAGTGCTGCAGGGCCCAAAGCCAGGTTTTGGGGTGATGAGAGGGCATGAAGCAGGGTCTTGGGGTCCTGGGGTTCCATGCAGTCCAGTTTTAGGGTGCTGTGGGAGCACCTGGAGCCAGGCTTAGGGCTTCTGCAGGGACTGGAGCAGGGCACTGGGGTGCTGTGATGGTCAGAAAGCAGGGTTTAGCATGCTGTGGCAGTAGGGAGCATGGCTGGGAGGCTGTGGTGGTGTGGAGCAGGGATTTGGGGTGCTGGGGATCTGCCTGGAGCCCCACTGCAGGCCCAGCACCACTGCCTTGGTCTCCCAGAGCAGGGGAGATGTTTGGGTGAGGTTTAGTGCAGGACATTCTGCAGCTCCCACACCAAAGCACCATTCCCGGGTCTGCTTGCAGTGCAGAAACCCCGGACCCACATCCTGGATCTTTCYCCCCAGCCTAGAGCCTCTCTGGAGCAAGGGTGAGCTGAAGATTCCTTCCCCCAGCAAACATCAGCACCACAACCTCCTGCTTCTCCGAGAGCTGGAAATCCCCTTGTCCTCACCAGTCTCCACAATTCCCTCCATCCTCTGACACAGAGCCCAGGCTGCAGCCCCTTTCATCCTCCCCTCATCTTCCTCCACTGTCAGCTGCTCCACAAACTATTTCCCAGAGCATTTGCTGCTGCCTTGGCTGCACGCTCCCATKCCACTTATGCAACCACAACCCACTCATTTACTCATTTTATAACTGACCGAAATACCAGACTCCATTTCTGTAAAAAAAAAAAATCTGGCTTTTATTTACATCTTGTTCCCTTCTGGAATACACACCCCAGATATGTGCTGAAGAGAAAAAAAGAAGGAAAAAGGGCTGGCAGGTGGGTGTTTATCAGAGATGAGGACATCATCAGCTCAGGCTTTCCATGTCCTGACTGAATGCCAGCAGAAACTAGACAGCAGAAAATCTGTGTTGGTTCAGTTCTTTTCAGGAGCAGGGCTTGTGTGTGTGTGAAAATCCAGGGTGCTAGGAAAGCAGGAAGGCAGGGGGGTTCTCCTGGGKAGCTCTGTGACCATTTTTTAGGATTCCTCACAAGTGCTATTTTAAAACTGCCTGTCATCAAAACTTGGGGATTTTAAATATACCTAAAGCTTTCAGAGGGAGAAAGGCTTCAGAACTAACAGTTCCAATGGAAAAGCACAAATTTACATGAGCACAAGGTTTACCAAGAGCTTCTTTCAACCCTTCTTACTTGCAGGAGCCTTTTTTTGAAACCACAGGAGCCTCCCGCATGGACAAGTCCTGCCCTCGCTGCCCTCCCTGAGCCCATCACAGCTGGGGATATGGAAGCTGGGATAACCAGTGAAGGCTACAGAGGGACCTTGGATGGAATTAGCTCATTCCAGCTGGGAAAGGGGGAAAAAAACAACCCCCACGATTCACCACTCTGTTCTACCACATCTCAGTGTGCTGCAGGAGCTGCTGCTYTGCAGGGGGACAGGTGAGACCACCAGACCCCAGAGCCACCACTGACCTGTCACACCCCAGCACTGCTCCTCATTTCAGCCCCTCAATGTGCTTCAGATTTTAAATCAATCTCCTCTGTCTCAGGGCTTTCCAAGACACTCGTGGTTCAGTTTACACTGTCAGCACTGTGAGTTTTGGGGATTTGGGTTAGTTTGGGTGAGTCAGTGAGTGAACTCATGATCCCTGTGCAGCCACACTGTGCTGCTGCTCAGGCTGAAGGACACAGTGTCACTGTCACAGTACAGSAGGGGGAGAAGGCACAGCCGGGATGCAAGGGAACAAAGGGAAAAAAAACAAGTCACTTGGATCAAGAGCTCCCATGTGCAGCTTCCCAGCCTCCTGACATCATCATCTGTGTTTTACACCCAAGTGATTTATTAGTGATTTACTGGACTCAGACCCCAATATGMAAGAGTTTCTCAGGCTCTCCTGGCCAGCTTCTGCACTGAGCACYCACCAGTTCTTCTTTCCCCTCTTTYCAGCCCAGCATCAAAARCCCAGTCARTGCCTGCACAGAGCCTGGGGAGGGGTCAAGCCCCCCAGGCACAGGTAGGAGCCACCCTGCCACGGGAAAAGCTTCAGCACAAGTCCTTTATGTACAAATTAAAGGCCAAAAGGAAYAGGCCACAGAGAGGCAGTACAAAGCTCTACTGGAAACATGAGGGACACARTGAGGTCGATTTACAGCCTTTATATCCCTCTGGACACACCCAGCCCCTGCCCACAAGTAAGCTTAGTTGTCCACCTCTTCCTCATCGTTTTGTTCTTCCTCCTCCATCCTTTCATCATCGTCATCATTGTCCTCCTCTCGGCTTTTATCTTGCTCCTCTGAGTCTGCCTTCTTGTCTTTATCTTTCCTGGCTTCTTTCTTTCCTTTCTGCTCACGCCTGTAAACTAGAGGAGAGGGAACAGTGAGGGGCCAGAGCTGGCACAGACAGGTCAGTGGCTGAGGTCCAACGTTCACTTGCTCTCCCGGCTTTCGAGGGGAGCAGGGAACTCAGAGCACAACTCACCCTACGAGCTGAGCTGTGCTGAGCAGCTCCATAGGAAATCAGGTTAAATTTCAGCAGAAAAATGCTGAAAAGGACGCAGGAGTTCACATTTACAGGCAGCACCTACGGCTTTCCTTAGATAAACATAATAGGGGAATGAGAGCAGATGAGACTTTGTCAATCCTCATCAGTTGTGCAATAATGTTATCCCAGTCCCATTAAGGTGCACATTAGTTATTCCCCAGGCAAACTGCAGTGTAGGATGCTGGGCAAAGAGAAGAGAAACAAGACAGGCAAGTAAGTGTTGCTTGTGCAGCGTTCGAGGGAAACARGACTCGGTGCTACTCAGACTCCCCAGACACCCACGGAGCATGGTACCTTCCAGGGACTCCTTCAGAGGGGCCACGAATCTCTGGAACTCCATCTCCTCCATGGCAGAGAGCACATCTCCAGCATTCAGGGTTTTCCTCTTCCCCTTCATGGCAAAGTTATTTGCACTAGGCAAAATCAAAGAGTAAGAGARAGGTAATTTGGAACTGTTACCAATTCCATCTTGTTTATTAAAGTCACAAACAACATAACAAAGCCAGCTCCTAAACACCCAGGGGGTTTTTATCACTTACTAACGGAGGTTTGAGACACTTTTTGGTTTACACTGGCTGGCTGTGCTTTCCCACTGTGTTAGTTTCTGCTTGCACAGACCTTCTTCTACAAGCAGGGGAAGGAGAGAGCCTGAACCTTGGCTGTGACATTTCCACTCAGCCCTGGAAGCACTGGACACCAGAAAAATGACTCCCTGCACAGAATATGCTGAGCCACCCCAAAAATGTGACTGTCCTCTGAGGCAGCTCTTGCCCTAACACAGCTTCATGGTGAGGAGCCTRAAAAGTGAGCCAAGTGCTCCTGCCATTGCCAGGAAGGCCATGCAAGCATGCTCTAAGGTTAATGGCAGTTTGGGACCCCTCTTTTTGGGTCATGTCTGTATCCAGAACYCATGGGCTGCTCTGGGCAGTCCAAACTCACCTGCTGCAGTTTGGCAGACAGTTTATTTATATAAACGGCCAATACAGAAACAAACTCTGGGAAAATTGTCCCCAAGCAGAGAGGTAAATTATCAATCAACTGCCCCAGTGGCTGCTGCACCAAAGCCTTACCATGATGTTGCRTACAGCACAAACACACTCGCTGCGCGGGAGATCGCGCTCCGGGCTTCTTTGGAAATATTGACTCCATCAGGAAGCTGGAAAACAAATTCAACTTTTATCAGTAGCTGCGAAAAATGACTTAAACTGGCATAATTTGCGTGTCAGTTTGCTCAGGCACTCAAGAGAGCTCAGAAGAACTGGGGACTGCTCTGGGGTGCTGTCACAACCAGAGCTMTGACCCCAGCTGGAAGCCAAGTGCAATATGTGCTCTTCAAAGGGGCAGTATGTGTCCCTCAAAGGCACAGAGCCGAGCAGAAGCCCAGTGTCTCTGGAGTTTGGGGTCTGGCTACTCCAAGTAACTTAACCTGTGACTACCCAGGTCCTGACACAGCAATCCCCCTGCCAGATCCAGATCCACTCAGCAACACCTCACAGCTCCAGAGCAAACCTACTAAATCAACCACTGGGAATTATTCTGGATTTTTATACAGCCACAGACCTCTGTGCTGAGTTTTTTGCGGGCCCTGGCTCTGCAAGAGCCGCTGCGGGAGCTGCACTATGGAGCATCCCTGGGGACACTGCTGCGAGTGCTGCGGGCCCCGAGACGCGAGCGGGGCCAGCGCAGGACAGAGCCCCGCGGGAGGGGACACAGATCGGGCCAGGGGCCGCGGCCTCATCCTCCCGGGGCGGGGGTGGCCGGGATCTCCCGGGGTCAGGGTCTGCAGAGCCCCGCTCCGCTGGGCCGCGGGCCCGGCACCCACCGCCTCCTTGATGATGCGGGTGATGACGGCGTTGGGCAGGTTCAGGTCCTCCGGTCTCTCCGCCATCCTGGGCCTCCTGCAAGGCAAACGCGGCGTCAGGGGCGCGGGGATAGCGAGGATCCCGGTGGGGTAGAGGGGATGCCAGTGGGATGCGGGGGATGGCGGGGGCACACAGCGATCCCGGCCCGGCCCGGCCGTACCCAGCCCGCGCTCCGCCACCGCCCCGCCCGCTCCCGGCCAGCACCGCGGCACGGCGGGAAATGGCGGCCGGCCTGAGGGAGAGCGAGCGGAGAGACACGGAGAGAGGGGAAAGGGAGGGAAATGGAGGAGAGGGAGGAGAGGGAGAAGGGAAAGGAGAAGAAGGAGAAACAAAGAAAAGGAGAGGGACAAAGGGAAAGAGAAGGACAAGGAGGAGAAGGAGAGGGAGGGATAGGGATAGGGATAGGGATAGGGATAGGGATAGGGATAGGGATAGGGATAGGGATAGGGATAGGGGGCAGGTGTAGGGATAGGGATAGGGATAGGGATAGGGATAGGGATAGGGATAGGGATAGGGATAGGGATAGGGATAGGGATAGGGGCAGG
>NW_026623989.1:66446-73539 GCF_030028575.1 Malurus melanocephalus | reverse complement strand
CTGAGGGGCGGTCGGGGATGGGAGCAAAACGAGGGCACGGGGACTGCCTGGTGAGGGGGAACTGGTGGAGCCCTGGGACAGAGCTGGTGCCCGTGGGAGTGCTACTGAAATCCTCTGAAATCCCTGGGATAAATAAAGAGTCCCTCTAACCCTGTCTTACACTGTTAGTAAGGCCAAGAGTTGTGTGGGTGACAAAGTTCCAGCCTCCACACCGACGCAGACCCAAAGCTTTTTCACTTATTTATACATTTTTAGCAAACAAATTAACGTTCATTGGTTCTAAGTTATATGATTCTCTACTTASTATTCTGTCCTCTATTGGTTATTAATTTCGCACCCTTAATGCTCGTCTGATCYGTATCCTTTATTACTTCTATCATCTTTTTCTCAGTCACAGAATCTCCAGATTTACAGTCTGTAAACTCCTCTGCATTTAATGGTTATTCAAATGCTCTTGAAGGATCATAAATTTAAGATCCCAGATGTCCAGTCTTCAACTCCCTTTTGCTTTATTTACTGAAGCTTGGCAGGGTTAGTTTTGAATAAACTTGAGGTTTTCGTTATTTAATGATCAAAGTAATTATAAGAGCTTGTGAAGAAACTTAACAAATGCTGGCTGAAAGTGGGCCTGCAATTAATTAAAACAATTAGAGAAGTTATATAATTTTCAACAGGAAATAACATCTCCTTTTCCCCCTGCACTGATTTCTGGCCTCTTCCCTTGGTGCTGTGTGAGGGCACAGGGCATGTGAGCTCCTCCACCACTGCCCCACTGACCCCATGCCTGCCCAAACCCCTGTAATTCCATCACACCTTATCCCTGCTGATAACCTGACCAGGTAATCAACTAAGCTCAGAGTGCAAGAAAGCAGATTAATTTGGTACTGTGCCAGGTAATGATTGAAATTGTGAGCAGTGATGGACAGTGCAGTTTTTTCCTATGGAAAGTGGGTATTTTCTACTGTCAAGGGCAGTGTTACTGTAGTGGGGAGAGTTCACAGACACTCGTGAGYCCAGGTGAGGGGAATTGTGGTGGATGTAATACTGTGCTGGGAGAAGCACACACTGAGTACTCCCAAGGCCGAGCCTGTGTGAGCCCTGGGTGACTGCTCCAGCTCCAGTTCCAGTCATTTGATTCATAAACACCATCCCTACATGTACAAATGATGTCTGAGTTTTGTTTTTGTCTCCTTTACATGTGCTCTGTAGCTAACCCTGGCTGCTGTGTGTCCCTGGGTGGGTGTCCAGTGCYGTCAGTGGGAACAGTGCATTCACATTGTGCTGTTGTGACAGTGACCGTGACAGACTCGGATCCTGGACGGGCTGGTGGCTCAGAGCTGGTGGAGCCCTTGGGAGCTTCTGCCGCTCGTTTTAGTTTCTGTTTTGTCAGAGCTGGAGGTGTTTTTGTCCCTGAACTGAGAATGAAATGAGCTGGGATTGTGTGACTGCCTGGGGAAGAGTTGGGATTAGAGCAGAGCAAGGGATGGGGCTGAGCCAAATCCAGGGATGTGGCCCAAAGCTGCCCCATTCACCTGAGCTGGGACCATCCAGCTCTGTGTGCCCTCCTTGGTCACTGCTGTCAGTCTAATTTGTTTTTTATTACAATATATGAAGGTTGGTACATTGAATCCCAGACTGGCTTGGGTTGGAAGGGGGACCTTGGTCCCTCATTCCACTCCATCCCATGGACAGGGACACCCCCCTCTATCCCAGGGTGCTCCAAGCCCCATCCAGCCTGGCCTTGGACGCTTCCATGGATGGAGTTGTCATCCCATAGCTCCAGAGCCTTTAATACAATCAGCTTTCTAGCCTGGTTTCACTGTCATGTATAAAACATGAAACATGTTAAACACAAAATAGTTGAGTTTGCTACTGTGAGTCACATTTTACACTGGAACAAAAAMGTTGCTCCTTGTAGTGCAGGTGTAAATACAGTGACAAAAGAGGAGCAGCTCAGCTCAGCCCGAGAGGGAAAACAAAAAGCATGGGACAATATTGTCAGGGAAACACTGTAACAGATTTAGATTGAAATGCTTTAAATTAAATGTTAAGAAAAATCCTTCCCTGTGAGGGTGGGGAGGCCCTGGCACAGGGTGCCCAGAGAAGCTGTGGCWGCCCCTGGATCCCTGGCAGTGCCCAAGGCCAGACTGGATGGGGCTCACAGCACACAGGGATAGTGGAAGGTGTCCCTGCCATAGCAGGGGGGTAGGATGGGATGAGCTTTAAATGTCTCTTCCAAAGTCTGTGGCTTTATTCTCTGACTGCTCTGATGTAATGAGATTACACTAAAGACTGGGTTTGAAGCCTGCAGTGAGGGTGGGCACTCCCTTAGCCTGCTTGTTTTCCACCGAATTTCACAGAAATGTGACATTTATTGTTCAGCTGCAGACACAGAGCTGATCCAGCAGTGTTTGTCCTCCTCAGAACCCACTGTTAGTACAGAAGGCCGTGAGTCTCCCTTGACTTCTGTGAAAATAACACTTCAGTATCATCATGACTAAAGAAACATCAATACAAAAATACAGATTATTCTGGTGTGGAACAGTCACCTGTGTTGTTTCCAGCACTCTCAAAGTCCTGCTTTGATAGGTGCCATACAAATCCTGTAAAGAGGAGGCTGTTCAGGCAGTAGATTTAACCCTTCCTCTGGTAAAAGCAGGGAGGAATTGTGCCAGGACGTGGTGCACAGGCGAGCTGACGTTCTGAACCGCAAACCCTTCCCTCTGGGCACTCCTTGGCTCTGCTCGGAATGTTTTGGGGTTGCAGGATTAACTGGGAGGTCTGGAGCCTGGGAATCGTTCAGTGCGTTCCTAACACCGTGAGTCACCTCACACCTCTCCCCCCTCATTAGCGCCAAACAACAGATCCGAACAACAGATCCATCCGAGCTGCTGCCGAGAGCCGGCTCTGGGTCACAGTGACTCACAGGGACAGGGAAATGCTCAAAACAGCTCAAAACAAACAGCAAGAGACCCAGTGTTCACAAAACTGAAGGCAGCGACACAAGGACACATCCAAAACTGCTGGGGATGAAGGCAGGGACACATCCCAAACTGGTGTGGATGAAGGCAGGGACACATCCCAAACTGAGGTGGATGAAGGCAGGGACACATCCCAAACTGCTGGGGATGAAGGCAGGGACACATCCCAAACTGAGGTGGATGAAGGCAGGGACACATCCCAAACTGGTGTGGATGAAGGCAGGGACACATCCCAAACTGGTGGGGATGAAGGCAGGGACACATCCCAAACTGGTGGGGATGAAGGCAGGGACACATCCCAAACTGGTGGGGATGAAGGCAGGGACACATCCCAGACTGGTGGGGATGGTTTGCACTTACTGGTTTGAATTTCTCTGGGGGACTATCCATAACAGCTCTGTTTTAATTTTTTTTTTCCTTTTGGCTATGGAAGAACGAATGTGAAACACTTGGCAGTATCCTTTTTAAAAGGAAAGAAGCTTTTACTTGGTCATTATAATCCCTAAATTCTTAAGTGCATCGGGCTTCTTRCTTAGAGCTAATGTCTGGAATCATTCCATTTTCCTTTCCCTACAGACCAACCAGACACTGCAGCCCGGAGCCTGGTTCCCWGAGGACAGAGCTGTCCCATGGAGGTGTCACTCACTTCTCTTCCTGCCTCAGGCTCTCTAAGTTTAGAYCATCTCTGACTAAGGCCTCCCAGTGCAGAACTTTCACTCTCAAAATATCTTCCTGGCAYTCTTTTTTTACCCTAAATGAATTCAGCAGTTTTAGCTGTCCAAAAAATCCTAAAATTCTGCTGATTGAGTGGACTCTCCTATGCGAGCTAAGAAAGGCTTGGACAAATCCCATGTMCCAGGTCAGGAGCTATTTTCAGCTGCATGGACCGACTATTGCATTAACTGTAACTTTGTTATTCCCTTTGGAAAGTGCTTTGGGAAGGAAACCTGTGGGGTAACCTCCATGTTACCTTTTGTGGTGTTCATTTGGGTTTGTGACACCATGAATCTTCCTCTTGTTTGTGCTGGGCTCCGGCCAGAGCTGAACTCTGCAGCAGGGTCAGACRTTCTCTGCCCTGGACAGATGAACCTGGTGCTCTGTTATAATGTGAGAGTGAGTGCTCCCAGCTCAGAGGGAAGGGAATGCCTTCCTTATTATGGATAATAGGATCATGGTTAAACAATATAGGCAATAATCAGGCTGTGCTCAGATAATTGATCCAGAGTGCAAATTAATCCATGGAGCTTGTTTAAAGGGGCCTCAGTAAGGCTGGGCTAATGGTGTGCACTATCCAAATGGGATSCAACTCCTTCTGGGTCTGCCAAATGTACATGAAAGTTGACCCTACTGGAGAGGGAAGTCCTTGAATTGAAATTGGTTTGGGGCTGGGCAGCTATTTTGGGACAATGTCTCATGTGCCTGCTCTGTTCTTGTGTTCTCCCCTGGCCATCACCTTCTGACATCAAACAGGAATTTTGTGTGACCCAATGGGTCTGCTTTTATTTTCTTCAATATTCTTCAATATTCTTATCTACTTAAATATTCTTGAAAAAATTTCCTCACTGAGAGGGTGGCAGGTCCCTGGGACAAGCTTCATGGGGGAATGGTCATGGCACCAAGGCTCCAGAGCTCTCTGGAGCTCCAGAGACATCTGGAGGATGTGAACAGCCACAGGATTTCACTCTAGCCTTGCAAGGAGCAGGGAGTRGGGCTGGATGACCCTTCTGGATCCCTTCTAACTGGAAAGACCCTGTGTGCCTACTCYCATTCTTGGGCTAAAGGGGAGAGTCAGGGTCACAGTTATGGGGAGAGAAAGGAGGCAACTGTCCTTGGAGCAGCAGCTTTGCTCTAGAGCAGCTTAATCTGAACAAAAAAGTGTGGGAGAAGCCTSGTTTGCTTTGTCCAGCCTGGGAATRGAGCTTCACCAGATGACAAAGGAGATCTATCAAGAAAAAGGAAAACTCTACCTGTTCCTGCTGTGCTTCAGGACAAGGGACAATGGCTTCAAACTGGAAGAGGGTACATGGAGTTGGATACTGGGGAGGAATTGTTTCCTGTGAGGGTGGGCAGGCCCTGGCACAGGGTGCCCAGAGAAGCTGTGGCTGCCCCTGGATCCCTGGCAGTGCCCAAGCCCAGACTGGACATTGGGGCTTGGAGCAGCCTGGGACAGTGGGAGGTGTCCCTGCCATGGTAGGGAGTGGAATGGATGAGCTTTAAGGTCCCTTCCAACCCAAACCAAATTGGGATTTGTGATATTTGATCTCTGTCTCTTTCCATCACATGCCCCAGTAAAATCCATTTGGGTGCCAAATGCCAGAAATATTTGATTTTCTGTGAAAGCAGTGAGCTAAACTGGCTCACTGGAAGGTGGAACAGCGTCAGACCCTGGGGAGCAGAGCCCATGTGAGGCACCTGAGAGAAGAGCTCAGCTGTTTCCTGCAGCTCCAGACTGAGCACTGCAGTTCAGCTCAGGTGACAGGCAATAACTTCCTAAGCTGCTTTAACTCCATTACTTTGATCCATTTGACCACTCTAAGGGCAAAAGTGTAATTCCCAAGAGACCTCTTGCCATATTGAAACTGATCTCTTTTATGAGAAGTGTCACTAAAGACCYGGCTTGGTTATTACATTGTTTTTATTGCATTAAAATAAATCAACAATGGATTAATGCTCAGCATTTGTCAAAATGCTGCAGCGGRACTGGATGCTCAGCTCAGACATCCTCTAAGAGACCTGGAATGTCTCATGGTGCTGCTCTTCAGTGCCACTGAGGGTTCAGAGTGCAGGAGAATGGTGCTGTGAGCTGATGTGCTGCTGTAATTCACTGTGCTCTTCATCAGGTGAAAGCTGGAAGATGGGTGTGTGTTAAACACCTGGCCCTGAGAAAGTCCCACTGCCCTAAAGAAATGCAAATCAAAGGACAAAGCTTTGAGCTGGGAAAATTGAGGTRTTTGGGTAGTGCTTCTAAGTCAGGTGTGTGCCCAGCCTGCTGTTCTCCTGGGGGGTAAGCATGGCAAAAGGGAAAAAGGAGAAGAAAAACGAAATTAAAAATAGTTCATGTTGCCCCATTACTGCTCTGGGGTCAGCATCTCCTCTCAGCATGCAGGGAGGGAATTGGACTRTGCTGTGTTCCTTTCCTGAGGAGAGAATCAGAGAATTCCAAACTGGTTTGGGTTGGAAGGGACCTTAAAGCTCATCCAGTCCCACCCCTGCCATGGACAGGGACACCTCCCACTGTCCCAGGGTGCTCCAAGCCCCGTCCAGCCTGGCCTTGGCCAGGGATGAGGAATCCACAACCCACAGATAACCCACAGTGCTCTGATGGCCACTTTCCTCTATGATTTCTGTTACTGTGAAAGAGTAACACCTTCTACGGTGGCAGGCTCTGGCAGGCCCTAGAGGAGATGTTCTATGYTCTGCACAGGACCTTTCTGGAGTGATGAGGAGGCATTGCTGTGCTTCAAAGGGATGCCTCCTCTGGATTAACCCTGGATGTGTCCCTTACCAGCCCCAGGGCAGGCAGGGAAGCAGCCAGGCAGTTTCTGTCCCTTTAGAATGTTCAAGAAAATCTGAACTGAAATCAAACAAGAGCTTCTYGCTCTCCCACCTTTTTCCTGCTGCTCTCCTCCTGGAGCAGAGCTGGTTTATGGAGCAGCTCTAATACAAACCATACCACAGTCACAGCTGCCTGAGTTTCAGCCACAGTTTAGCAATGGCAAAGCAACGAGATGAACCATTTTCAGCAAGCTTGGCTCTGCCAAAGGGTGGGCTGTGCATGGAGGCTGTTCTGTGCTCTGCATCCCTGGAGAGCAGCCAAGGGGCTGTGCCAGATCCTGCACCCGTGGGGTTTGTTACAGAGCTTCTGCCTGCCCTAGAAATGCTCTGTGCTTCCAGCCACGGGCATCCTGAGTGCTGGCAGCAATKCCTCAGCAGGGCAGAGCCCGGGGACCGCTGTGGGCTGCTCCCTTTGCCTGCTCAGACTGTTCAGTGCGTGGGGAAGGGGCAGAGRCAGATTCAGGAAAGACCAGCCAAAGAAGTTTATTAGCCAAAACTACCGGTGCAAAATGCCAAACACATCAAGTATTATGGAGAGGAAAAGTTCTTGTAAGACT
>NW_026623989.1:42191-65862 GCF_030028575.1 Malurus melanocephalus | reverse complement strand
GATGTTTTTGTGCAGTGGGCAGCCCATGAGGTTGGCTCAGTGCTCGATTTACCCTCTGTTCTCTCCCAGCTGGGAGGTGCAATTTTCCAKGAATGTGGACTCCTGAGTGCATCTGCCTCAAAAGCAGGTGCTGAGGGAGCTGCAGGGTGGCCAAGGCAGCAGCAAAGGCCATGCTGRGGATGTTGCTGCTGCTGTGGCTCATGGATTTGGGCTCCAACAGAATGCTCACACTCTGGGAGGTGAGCAGAGAAGGTGTGGTGTATCTGAAGACACCCTGGCAGGAGGAGAAACCTTTCTTGGGCCCCAAACTGGAAAAAAGGTTTGCCAATGAGCCATTCTGCATCTYTGTTGGGCTCCTCAGTGGAGTTTGCCAGGGAAAGGCTCAGCTGTGCCTGCTGCAGAGGGACAGCAGCACCTCAGCTGGGCCCTGAGAAACAGGGGCTGCTGCATTCCCACTGCTGGGAAAGTGCTGTGGTTTGTGGGTCTGTCCTCTAAGGCAGACTCTGCTAATCCCAGAAATCTGCCCTCAGGATTGCCCAGAAATAGCCCAAACCCTCCTTCTTCCAATCCTCTTACCATCTGGGAAGCCAGATAATTTTTCCCAGTCTGATTTAGTTTCTTTAGTTTCAAAGGCCGTCACAACCTTGTGAGTTTTCTGTGTGCACACGTCACCCTTTTGCCTGGAATAACTGTCCAAGCACGTGCCTGGGTTTGAATATCCAACCAAAGGCAGACCCTAGTGCTGGCGGGCTGAAATTTGTGATGGAGAACGGTGTTAAATTTTAAAAGAAAGTCATTAACTCCCAGGCCAACCAGCTGAATGGGCAGTTTGCTGGAGACTGGAACAAAACTGCAGGTTAAGGTCATTCCCGGGGTTGGAATGTGAGGAGGGAAGTTAGAAGGAGTTGATTCTTGCTGGTGGGAGCCAGAAGAGAACGGCGCTGTTGCAAAACCATCTCTTCCCAGCTTACAATTTGATTTGTACCTTCCCAGATTGGATCTCTGCTCCTTTGGGGACATTTATACACTGCTTTGGGTTTGTTTTTTTKCTTTTTTACCCTTCTTTGCAGTGGTCCCAAAAGCTGCTGGCAGCTAAATCACAGCTTGGACATCGCTGGCAAGGATCCTGAGGCTGCGTGGGGGTCATGGAGCAGCTGGGAGAGCCAGAGCTCATTCGTGAGTGTTCCAGGGATTTCCCCACTCCCTTTTCTCCTGGGGGGAGGATGGATGGATGGGTGGATGGATGGATGGATGGATGGATGGATGGATGGATGGATGGATGGATGGATGGATGGATGATTGATGGCTCTGTGGGTGGCTGGTTATCCCCAGGGAGCTGTTATCCCAAATCCTGTGGCTGTAGGAGATGAGGGTCTGTGTCTCCCCCATGCCTGTTGTGGGGGGCTGGAGATGCCCAGCTCTATATGGGATCATGTTTGATCTCAGAGCTCCCTGTGCTGCAGGGCTTGAATCTCCTGGGTTTGTGTTAGGAGTGATTCCTGCAGCCAACAAGCCTCAAACCCTCTGGGAGGGGGAATTTCACAGCCTGGGAGTCCCACAGAGACTCTTTACTATAATTTATTTATTATTATTTTGAAAGCCCTGTCCCCYAGGGACTCTTTCACCCAAAGCTGCGAGGCTGCCTGCTTTAGCTGGAGAGACAGAGCGTTTATTGCTGTCCTRTTTGCCTCTTAAAAGCCTTTTGCAATGAAGGCATGGGGAGAGGAGGCTTTGTGTGAGCCTGAGCRGCTCCTGGGAGACAGGGGGATGTGTAAACACCTCTGTGTGCTGGGAGAGCTGCGGGCACTGCTGGAACAGCACAAATCATGGGGCTGTCAAGGGGCTGTGCTTGGAAGGGGACCAGGCCATGGCAAGGCTGGGCAGGGACACCCTCTGCTCCCATTCCAGAGGCTCAGGATACCTGGGACTGAGGAGGGAATTGTTTGCTGTTTGCTCAGGAGGCTGCTTGGTGTTGTCTGTCCTGTGGGCTGAGCTGTGCAGTGAAAAATGCAACCCAAGACTGGTTTGGTTTTTCCCAAGGGCAAATAAATTTGCTGGGAAAAAGCTTTAATTTTGATGGGTGGCCGATGGASATGACCCATTTTGCTGGGAATGTCAGCAAACAGATTTAGCTGGACAAATGAAGAAGAGTTTTTTATTATCTTGAAAGGAGGGACATTTAGAAGTGCCATAGAAATGCCCCTGGGTCCCTGAGCAGGGCCACCCCACCTGTGTGCTGGTTCCTGCTTGTCCAGAWCAGTGCTCTGACATCACTGACCYGTGCCTGTGGGGCTCTGGCATCAAYAGGGCTTCTGGGGGATGTGGCAAGTGACAGAGGGGTGCTGGGGACAGGGGCAGSGTCCTTCTTCCACCCTCCTGTTCAGGAGGTGACAGCAGCACTGACTGTGACCCCAGGCAGTCCAGGAGCTCTCCCTCTACAGTATTAACACATCCATGAGAGAGGAGGTTGAGCTGTGGTGAGGTTTCTCTGCAGACCCCAGGACTGGAATGATGAGGGGTCTCCAGACCCTCCCTGTGGGCAGAGCTCTTGGAATTTTCTGTAACATCAATACACGTGACTCAGTTCCTCTCCCAGGTTCTGCCAGTGCTGCCCATTGAGAGGGGATGAAGATGAGGATGRGATGAAAGGGTTCATCCTTATGCCAGCTCTATATCCAGGGCTCTCTTGCCTGTCAGCAAGATGTGGCAGAGGATGTGCCATCTCCAGTTCCAGCCTGTTGCAGTTTGGATGAGCTCTGATGTTGCTGAGCTGTGCTGGAGCTCAGAGCTTTGCTGTTGGGGGAGCCAGAGCTGCTCCCCTGGCTGTGCCCTTGTCTGCAGGGAGAGCCTGGAGCAGGCTGTGGGGATGTGTTTTGGAATGCCAGGGTGCAAATATCCCCTTGGGCAGCTGGGACAGGCMGCTGTGGGGTGTTGTGGCGTTGGCTGTGAGCCTGGCCAGGCTGTCCCCTGGCTGGAGAGCCTGTGTGAGGTGCAGGGATGTGCTCCTGCCTGCTGCTAAACCCCTTCCCTCTCTGGGGCTCCACCGTCCCTTCCTTGTGCTCTGGGCCTTGACAGCTGCACGAATCCCTTCCTGAAGGAGCTGCAAAGCAGCTGTGCCAGATGTGGGAGCCAGGTCGTTGTCACGGGCAGAGCCGCTGGAGCAGCCACACTGCACCTGACCCCGCCCTGGGCGTGCTGCTCCAAATCCCTGCTGGAGAGGCAGGAGCCACCAGCAGCGGCTTCCCCGTGGGCTGCGGGGTCCTGAAGGGCTCCAGGGAGCCGTGGGGCCACCAGGAACACTGGAGAATTTAGGTGGTGGCCCAGAYTTGTAGGGTCTGGATTGGTGTCACTGGGCTGCACCCCCTGCTYGCCTCGCACATCTCTGACACTGCCAGCTTCCCCCAAACCCAGCTGTGCTGTGGGACAAGGCAGCAGGGATGGAACTGGATGGTTTTAAGGTCTCTTCCAACCTAGACCATTCTATGAYTCTAAGACTGTCCTGAACACCCAGTTGAGCATCTCCAGTGTCCTGGACAGCTGCTGACAGACCAATGAGACCCTGACAGGACAGCTCATCTGTTTTGAATAAAACAAACCCGTGCTGAGCAGAGCCTCTGGGATGCACTTGGTGTGTGGGATGTGGCCAAAGTTGCAGCTGGCGTTCCTGCCAGGGGTGACTCCTCTGAACGTGGGTCTGTGCTCTGCTGGGACACTGCATCCAGTGAATTGTGCTCAATCCTCTCCGTGCTSACAGGGAAGGCTGGGGCAAGRTGGAGWCAAASCCCTGAGGGTACTGCAGAGYCTGTGATGTCCCYGTGTCCCTGCTCCCTGCCCTGCYGTGTCCCGCTCTCATCTCCTCTTTTCTTGGCAGGCACAGGGCAGAGTGCCCCGRTGCTGGAGCCTCTGCCAGCCATGASCAGGGTGYYCCKYGGGGCCGGASAATCCTCCCYGCGGGGCCGGCGGGGAGCCTCGGGGAGAAGGAGGAGGATCAGCCACGCACGAGTGAAAGGGAAAGGTCAGTGATGGGGGTGGGAGGAGCTGTGGGCCAGCCGGACCTCAGCCCTGGCCAGGGCTGGGTGCAGGGGCCACCGCGGGGAGGGGTGGTGGGGGTGTGCCCCGCACTCTGGGCTGCACAGGCTATCTTGTGTCCTTTCGTCCCAGACAGTTCTGGGACAGCGCTGCCTTTGGGAAGGGTTTTTTTTTTTTTTTTTTTTCTCTCCCTTTGTTTTTTTTTTTTTTTTTTTTTTTCATTTTTTTCAAATTATATTTTTTTTTCTCCCCAAAAACCATCTCGATCCTTCCTCTAAGCCCTCCGGAGCTGGTGCTCAGTTCCGGATGCCTCATGGTGAGCTGTGGGGCAGCACCCAGAGCCGGCGGGTGCATTGCCAGCCCCTGAGTGATTGACTGGGCTGCTCTGGGCTCTCGCAGGATGACCCCACAAGCCTGGGGGGTCTGCGTGCCTCTTTTCCCGTCGCATGAGAGCCAAGCAGGTCACCCACGCCCTGCCATCCCCCCCTTCCCAGTTCAGCCCCACAGACCGATTCTCCCGCTCCCTTTCCCTGCTTGCAGCAATCTCCCCAGGGTGCTGTGCCTGCCCCTGTCCCGCGTTGCTCCGGCGGGACAGTTCCCTCAACAGCCGAGAATGTGCCAGCAAAGCAGCACGGACAGTCCCGGGGATCACTTAGGGCAGGGAGGGTTTTCCTTTCCGCAGTAGCTCGGGCAGGGTGGCCGCGGCTCCGCGGCGCGCAGGGGCGGGCAGGRCACTGTCCSCACTGTCCCCACTGTCCCCATCGCGACACGTGGTGCCACAGGTGCGGTCCCCGTCCCAAGGCGCGGGGCCGATGGGAGCCGCGCCATTCAAACGGCGGCGGTTGTTCCGCGTCCCATGGAAAGCCCGATCCCCGCGGGCTCGGCGGGCGCGGCTCCAATTAGCGCTGCTCCTAATTAGAGGTGCCGTGCGATGGAGCCCGGCGCTGAGCGCAGAGTGTCGCTCTGCTGCCGCCGGGCCGATCCCCTGCGAGCCTCCTTCTACCTCAGCACGTTCGGTAAGCGCGGAGGGAGCCGTGCCTCGGGGAGCCCGGGGGATGGGCTGGGAGCTGCTCCCCGAAGGRATCAGGGCCGGGCAGCAGCTGAGCCTCGCTGAGCCGCGATAACCCGGAACCAGGAGCGCCCTGAGGTGTGGGCAGCCCCCTCCAGGTGCCCCATGCCCAGCTCCTTCTGCCCCCTGGATGGATTAGAGCTGGGGCAGAGCTGGCTGGAGCTGCGCCCCCGTTAGGGAACAGCCCCAGTTGCCTTCTTTGCTCCTTGGAGCTCTTTCTGTGGCTGCTTCGGGCGTGTGGTGAGGGTTTGAGAAGCCCCTGGCAGGGGGGGCTCGGCTCAGCGGGTGGAGCTGGCCCGGCTATGATTCGGCTGCAAGCCCCGAGTGCTGCCCTGCGAGCAGGTGGATTTGGCAGGGGATGTCCTGGCCGTCCATGGGGTGTGGTGGCTGGGCAGCAGTGTCACACACGGGGAGCTGGCTGCTGCCCTCTGGTAGGAACCCCCTCTGGCCTTGGCACGATTGCTTCTTGGCTGTCCCAGCCAGGCTCAGCACTGCGTTTTTCCTACAGTAAAACAGAAAAGCATTTAAAGGGAAAACCCCCAAATTTGCCATTTGTCTGARACCTTCAGTAACAGGGTGCCCTTTCTGGGTGCAGCTTTTAAAGCAGTGGTTTTCTTTTCTTTCAAAGCTTCTCTTGTTCTCRTGAGCAGAGCGGGCAGTTGTGTGGTGAGCTCCTTCCAATGTTGCTGCCCCTTCCCAGGGGTGCTGCCCCTTTCCAGGGATGCTGCCCCTTCCCCCCTTGGACTTCTGAGTGCCAAATTGCTGAGGTAGCCTGGAAGCTGAATCCTCCTGTCTTTGTCTATAGGATCTAGGCCAAATAATGTGGGTTCTGTGGTATCTCCTGGCTCTGTAACTGAGTCTGGGCCAAACATCATCTCTGGGGCCACAGTTCCCTTGGTGGGCTGAGCTAAGATGTGCAGTTGTGTTCTGAGCTGCASAGCSTGGCAGGGCCAGCACTGCCCTCTCRCTGWGGGTGACCAGCAGAGTCTGCCAAAGGGCTGAGGCCGGGGCCAGAGATTGCAGATGGCAATTTTGGGGTGCTCTCCCCATGGATCTGACACTCTGTCCTCTGCCAGGAATCCCCACTGGTGTTTTCACTGATGGTACTTGGCTGTTCCAGCCAAGGCCAACACTGCATTTTTCCTGCAGTAAAATAGAAAGTATTTGAGCAGAAGAGCTCCAAATTTTCCACTTGTCAGAGATCATCAATAAGGAACAGGTTTTCCTGCTAGGTCTGCTCCCAAAGAACATTCGCCTGTGTCCCCTCCCTTAGCCTRGCAACCTTCTCTCGTGGCTGGGAACCTGTTTGATTACCATCTTGTGCTTGTTCATGCCCATTTCCCCCTGTTCTCCTCGTGCCAGCTTTGTTCCTCAGCTTGAATTGCCTCTCCTGGYCCTGTGTTCCAGAGGAATGTGGCTAGGAGCTCTCTGTGCTGCATCCCCGTGAGCCCATCTGAGCCCTGCTCTGTGATGGGATCTTCTCCCAGGAGCTGTGTGTGGGTTCTCCCCCTGCCCTTTTTTTTTTTTCTGCACCTGTTTTAAAATTTATATTTACCTTTATTTAACAGAGAGAACCTGGCCAAGCTGTGCCAGGGGCCTCTCTGCTGGAGCTTGTTTCCCTTAGTTCTCGTTAGGGATGTATCGACGGATGAATCCAGGGGAAAAGGTTACTCTGACCCTCTGTACTTGGGTTGAGATTGGAATGCAGCCCTTGAACCTGCCTGGACAGGAATTGTGTTCCTGTCCCCCCAGGTCTGGCAGCACATCCCTGCTCTGCTCACCTGAGAAAATGCCCCAGCTCTGTCTGAGCACAGACCCCAGCCCAGCAGATCCCTTCTGCCAGCTCTGCCTGGATCATTCTTGCAGGAGCAGCTTTCCTCTCTGATCCTGGCCCTACAGAGGCCAGTGAGCARGGGTCAGACAGGGCCTGGGCTGGGGTTTGTAGTTTGTCCTTTCACGTGCTTTGGAGACACTTGGGAGCGAATGCATTGAGAAGGAAATGCCCTGTGTTCCTCATGGGGAGGAGAGCWGCTAAACTGCCACCCCCTGCCCTGGCCGGTTTGTGTTACTCCCAAAACAGGCACAGCTGTCCCTTTATCCCTGCCCTCCTCTCCTTGGTGCTGGTGCAGCCTGTGACAGTCAGGGACACACACAGAGCATGGGGCTGGTGTGACCCCATCCCTCACTGTGCAAAACCTGAGCTCTGTGTGCTCCCAGGAGCAGCTCCAGCCACCCCCAGGGCACAACAGTCCCAAACTGGCATCTCCCCAGACTACCCAGCACAAAAGCTTCCCTTCTCCTTCCTCTCTCCCACTCATTCCTGCTTGCCTACCCAGGGGCAGTTTCCTTTCGTGCTGTAACATCTGCTGTKTGCTGATAGTGGAGCAGGGAGGGGGCTCCCACAGCCTCAGAGATGTGCAGGGGGGTTAAAACCTTGTGCCCAAAGCCTGGAGTGGGAGGGTGAAACCAGGGGACAGCGTTCTCTCTGTTGCAAACCGGTCCCAGAGCTGTCCTGACTCATTGCACCCGGCTCTTGCCTTTTCTCTCTYACTTTGCACTTGTACAAATGTACACAGACACCATTTCCATGTGTAAATGCACACATGAGCTGCTCAGAGGTTTGAACTTCTGTTTTTTGGGTTTTTTGGTTTTTTTTTTTTTGAGTGAAAAATATGTTCTCTGGATTGTTTCAGGTTAAACAATCCCATCGGGTATCCCCTCCCAAGCAAGCCTGAGCCCTTGGGTGTGTCTTTGGCAAAATGAAATGTTGGGTTTTAACTTGCAAGGTGTTTATGTGTCTGTAAATTATGTTTAGTCGCCTGTAAATTATGTTTACTCCCTCATTTGTTGTGTTTTGTAAACTGGGGAAGAAGTGAAAATGGGATGTTTTGCTTTGGACTAAGAGAAACATTGTARTAGTGATGATTTCAGTCTTTGGATTCTCCAGGGGTGCTGGGAAATGTTTCATTTTGGGTTGATCCAGAACAATTTYGTGATTAGAGACCCTTCATTGCCATTAAAATCTGCACATCCTATCGAGGGTGGCCRGCCCAGCTCCCAGGGAACCTTTTGGGGAGACATTCAGAGGGGAGGCAGCTCACCTGCATTACACCAGACCCTGACAAAGATCATGGGTGGAGTCTTTGTGCCAATCTGAGCCTTGTGGGGGGATTTTTGGGCCGATGCAGAGTTGTCAGTGCATGGAAAAATCAAGGTCATGGATGTGAGCAGAGCAGCAGTGCCACCAGAACCTTGCCCTCACTCAGCAGGGCACACCTTGGCTCCCCCAGCACTGACTGGGACTGGGACCTGATGGGGTTTCAGTGCTGGCAGAGGGACCCAGACAGTGCCGAAAATCACAGACTGCAGCTCCAGGTGAGAAGGGGGAACTCAGGGATCTGTCATGGGCATTTCCAAAGGCGTTAGGAGCTGCAGGTTGGGTTTGGAGCTGTGTAAAAGCCGGAGTTTATTCTCAGCTCCACCGCAGAGTGGGCAGTGAGCAGGGTTGGCCTTTGTCCAGCTGTAGCTTGGCCCACTGTCACCTTCTGGAGGGGTGACAGCCCCTCGCCCACACAGAAGCTCAGGGAGAGGCCAGGGAGAAGCTGGATCTGGGGAACTCTGCCTCCTTCTGTTAAACCAGGCCTRGCTCATCCCACATCCCACAAGGCTGTCACCTTGGTGCCCATTTCCCTCTGCCATGGCTGTACCTCCGCCACCAGAGCTCACTGTGGGCTGAGGACAGCGTGCAGCTTTCCTGGAACGTTTCTGCATCTGGAGCCACAGCAGGTGATCACAGGATCACAGAACTCCTGAGCTGGAAGGGACCCACCAGGATCACCCAGTCCCACCCCTGTCCCTGCCCAGACACCCCAACAGCCCCACCCTGTCCATCCCTGGCAGCGCTGTCCAAACGCTCCTGGAGCTCTGGCAGCCTCGGGTCCATGGGGGGTCCTGGCCGGGACCATTCCCTGGGGAGCCTGGGCAGTGCCAGCACCCTCTGGGGACASAAGAACCTTTCCCTGATCTCCAGCCTGACCCTCCATGAGGTGGGATGATGTTTCCTTTTGGGTCCCTGGGCCTGGGGTGGGCACAGAGATGTCTCTCCGTGGAGCTGTGGGGTGGGTGAGTCCTGCCCCTCTCAGCCTGTGCTCTCCTGTCCCCAGGCCAGCTGAAGCTGTCCATCGAGGTGCGGGGCYGGACGCTGGTGCTGCACGGTGAGTATGTTCCCGGAGCACCCCAAGGTGGCCCCAGAGCCACAGTGGGCTGGTGGGACAGACAGCACTTCCATATTCTTTCTTCAAGCTCTTTGTGGCAGCTGTTGCAACAGCTGTGGTGCAGTAGCACAACTGGGAGCTCTTTGATTGAGAGAACAAAAGAAATTTCCAGAGACATTCATTTCGGGGTGAACATTGTGTGTTGTACCCACGTGTATAAATTATTTTTCTCTAATTCCCTATGAAGAGAAGAAAGGCAAATGCCATTTGGAAAAGAAGATATGAAATGCTTTGTCTCTGCTCTTTGCCACATTTGCCAGGGTTTCCAAACCATTCTGTTGCCTCCAAATGCTGCAGTTTTTAACATCAGTAATTCTTCAACAGAAGTGTTTCACCTGGCTGGGGTTGGTGTCCCTCAAGCCATGGAATGTTCCCTCTGAGCACTCAAACCAGGGCACTGCTGCAGCACCTCCCAGCCCCGGGGCACTGTCACTGCAGCTTTGGTGGTGCCCATCAGAGAGGCCAGGGGGAATGTCAGAATTGTCTCTTTTCTTTGGGAAAACTGGTCTGGAACCCTGGGGATCCCCTTAGGATTGCTGCTRCAGTGAGGGCTGTGAGCCTGGCGCTGAGCTCTTTCTACCAGGGCCTGTCAGGGCTTTAAGATGAGGGAATGGATAAAGAATCAAGGAGAAAGCCAAGAGGTTGAAATGGTCAAAATTCACTCCCTGTAGACAGAGCAGTCTCATTGCTGCCCTGGATTTGGGGGCTGTGGAAGGGGAAAGCAGAGTCCAGAGCCTCCCAGTGCCCTCAGGGGTGACCCTGCTTTGGGAGGGCCAAACACCCCCATCCCACAGACCTTCATGGCAGGGCAGGAGGCGATGGAGAAGGAATTTGTGTGAGCTGCACCCCACCTTACAGCCCAGCCTCCCCCAAAACCTGGGTATGAGGAAATGGGACAGGGATGGCCTGGGCCCTGTGGGGCTGCAGGGCTTGGCTGAGCCCCCTGTGCCTGCTGCCCTTTCTGGCACACCCCTGGCACACCCCTGGCACACCCCTTTACACACTCCTGGCATACCCCTGGCATGTCCCTGGCACACCCCTTTACACACCCCTGGCATGTCCCTGGCACACCCTTGCACACCCCTTGTACCCTGCTGGCACACCCCTTACACATCCTGGCACACTCCTTTACACACCCCTGGCACATCTGTGGCATGCCCCTGGCATATCCTTGGCACACCCTTTGCACACCCCTTTGCACATCCCTGGCATGTCCCTGGCACACCCCTTTGCACACTCCTGACACACTCCTGGCACATTATTGGCACATCCCCTGCCCCCGGCAGCCACGGGGTCCGGTAGCAGGGCTGGACAGTGCCAGGGAGGTGTCGGGATGCGGCCGGGCAGTGTCGGGAATCCCGGGACAGTGTCAGGGCAGGGTTGGGAATCCGGAGTTAGGGTCGAGTCAGGGTCGGGAATCCCGGGGCAGTGTGGGGCTGCGGTCGGGGCAGTGCCGGGATGCGGCGGTGATGTTTCACTGCATGGAACATTTGTCTCCAGAGCAGGGAGAGCGAGCCTGGGGAAATCAGGCAGAGCGAATGCAATTTGCCATCTGGCTGCTGAGCTGCTCTGCCCCTGCCCTCACCCACAGCCCGTATTTACAGCACGGCTGTGTGAAAGGAGAGGGACAATCAACCCCTGTCCCTGTCTGAGGACAGCCGGTGGTGCTGCCACACAAGGAGGGGCCACCCCCGGGAGCAGAGCAGTGTGGAGCAGGGAGATGCCTTCCCTGCTGCCCTGGGATGTGACCATTTCATTTCATTTCCTTTCCAGTCATGGAAGCAAAAGGCCTGATGGGAGCAGAGTGCCGTGCGTGCGACTCCTACGTGAAGGTAGGTGATCCCAGGCCTTTGCTTGGGGAGCTTTGTGTGTTTTGGGGGGAATTTTGTGGTTGGCTCCTCCAAGCTCACTCTGGTCTGTTTGTTCTTTCCCTTTTCCTCTCTGTCCTGCTCTGAAGAGCATCCCCAGCATGCAGGGAGCTGACTGGGCTCTTGCCCARCGCTGGATGACCCCTGGGTATTGTTGGCAGTGTCTGCATGAAGCAGAAAAGTGAAGGACAGGAGCCTGCTCAGGGCTGTGCCAACCATTCACTGCAGGAACACCCCAGTGGGTGCCCAGAGCCTGGTGGGGGTGTTGGCTGGCACAGGGTAGATCTGGACCCTCCTGCAGGTCACCTTGGCTGGRGTGTGCACAGTGCAGGAAGCAGCTCCCTGTGAGGGGATGTGAGTCAGACTCCAACCAGCAGCACCTGTGTTCATCCCTCCTTGATTTTTCTGCTCTTTGCCCTCCCTCCCCTGCTCTGGGCAGTTTTGTGATGCCATTACCTGCCAGGCAGAAGGGTGAGGTGACCCAAAGCACCTGTCAGCAGGGGCTCAGCAGGATCTCTGAGCTCAGCCATCCATCCAGGCGGCTGTGCCAGTCCCCAGCCATGGTGGCTGTGCCCAGAGCTTGCTCTGAGGATATTAACACCCTGCTTGTTTTCCTCCCAAAGGTGTCCATTGTGCCGGACACTGACTGGAAGTGCAGGCAGAAGACGAAGACTGTRCCAGACAGCAAAAATCCAGTGTTCCACGAGCACTTTGTGTTGTGAGTATGGCAGGGCAGGGGCAGCCCTGGGCCATCCCTMAGTGCAATGTCACACTCAGTGGTGKGGACYCAGTGCCYRCTGTCCCAGGGTGCCCTCCCCATGCCAGGACCCCGTGTTTGCCTTTGCTTTGTGATCTGTAATAAACAGCCAGCACGCCTGAGCAGCTCTGCTGCCGAGATGAGGAGTGACAGACATTATTCTGCTGGTTTGTGTAGCTGAAATGCCTTGAACTTTTGGGCAGAGCTCTGYGGAGCTGCCAGCACACACAGCATGGCAGTGCTGCTCCTGCACGCTTAGGCTTTCTTGCTGGGCAGGAACTGGACAAACACACTCCATGTCCTAGACCTTGCACCTGCATAGTGTCAATGAGGAAGTTAAAAGGGTTTCCTACAGCTCCAACACATCTCTGCATGGGAAAGGAGCTCCATGGTTTAGTGTTTGAGTAGAGATTGGCGACCCAGGCCGTGCCAACCCTCTGACCCRTGCAGAGTTTGATTTGGCACAGGGTGGTTGTTTCAGAGCATGGCTGGGACTTGTTTCTTGCATTCACCCTTTGATGTTGGATCTGTGTCTTTCTGCAAGGTTCTTTACCCCCTTACACCGCTCGAGGGGTGTCCCCGTGCCTGCCCCCGAGAGGTCCCATCCCCTTGCAGGTGTTGGTCAGATTGCAGTTTGAAGAGGGGCTGCAGCGCTCTGTGCAGAGACTGGAGGGGCAGGCCTGGCTCTGGGGAAGCTGAGGGAACTGTGGCTGCAAGGGCAGCCCTTGCTGAATGCTCCTGGGGAAGCTCATGGGCTGTGCYCTCTCTGTTACAGCCCCGTGCAGGAGGAGGCTGAGCAGAAGCGGCTCCTGGTCACCGTCTGGAACAGAGAGAGGAATTCCAGGTAAGGGGCTGCCAGCTCTGTGTCATCCCTTCCAGAGGGGGCTGTTGTGGCAGAGAAGCTGCCCCCTGCTCTCATGGGAGCTCCTCCACCTGGCCCTGCCCYCAGGGCTGCCCTGCTCGAGGGCTTGGGCCAGGGATGTCCCAGCTGGGGTCACTCTCAAGGACAGCCAGTGCTGGTGGGCACTATGGGCAAGCTGGCAGGGAGGAAACCCTGCCCTGGGCACTCTGTTGCAATTACTGCTACTTGGTAGCCATTGGCTGGGCCAGCATTTGAGTCCCTGCAGCCGCTCATGCCTGCGCTGCTGGCCAAAGGCAAGAGRGGCTGGAGTGGGCTGGGACCTTCCCTCCCTCTGGGTCAGTGCAGCGAGAGGCAGAGGCCAGCAGCAGGGGRCTGGCACTGTGCTGCCTGCCCAGACAAGAGACCTCTGCCTCCTTGGCTGGCTCCTGCCAGCACCAGGCAGGCTGGAGGTGACCAGGGGACTTCGGCCCAGCCCCTCCTGCCCTGCTGTGGTCACACTGTGGTCTCTCAGCCGTCACACTGTGGTCTCTCAGTGGTCGCACCATGGCCGCTCACTGGTCACACTGTGGTCTCTCAGTGGTCACACCGTGGCCTCTCAGTGGTCAAACCATGGCCTCTCAGTGGTCACACTATGGTCTCTCAGTGGTCACACCATGGTCCCTCAGACCACAGAGCTGGGCCATGTTCTGGACGCTGCCTGGTTCCTGGCATGGGCAGGGATGTTTGGGGCTCCCTGCAACAGGTGCCAGGGGGGATCTGGTGCCTCAGCCGGGGTGTGCTGGCAGCCCCTGAGCGTGCTTCTCCTGCAGGCACAGTGAGCTGATCGGCTGCATGAGCTTTGGGGTGAAGTCCCTCCTGACCCTGGACAAGGTACCTGTGGGTCCCAGTGCAGGGTGTGGGGCTGGGACCTGGCTCTTGGGGCTCTCTGGGCTCGTGGGGTGGGTGTCATGCWCCCAGGTTTGGGAGAAGGCACCCAGGAAGTTCCTGTGTCCCATTCCCAGTATGGATGGGCAGTGTGAGACTGGTGTTGCTGTGGTTGGAGTCAAGGGAGGCTGTTGGAGGAGGGATCCTGGCACAGGGGATGTCCCTCCCTTGGCAGATGCACAGAGTGGCAGTGACTGGGGGTGCTCAGAGGTGTCTCCAGCACGTGCTGCCGGCCCAGTTTGCAGGAGGGGGGACAGGACACGGGGCCAGCCTAATGTGGGTCCCACCTGCCCCGTGGGTGAGGGGATGTGACATGGGGACACATTCCTGCGAGGACTCTGCCTTATTGCCGGCGGCGTGCTGGTGAGCAGATGCAGACACAGAGGTTTTGGCTGCTCCTGCAGGAGTTCCGAGCCGGGATCCCTGTCCCTGCTGTGGCCGGGTTGGTCACAGCGCTGCTGCCCCAGCCTGGCTGCTGCTCGCCAGTACAGCGGGCTCTGCCTCCCCCGGGCCGGGCTCCCGCGGCAAACGGCTCCCATTGACCCCAAACCACGGGAATGCTCCATCCCGGGGGCCAGCGGTGAGRGATGCTCTCCCCGGACAGCACAATAGCTCAGCAAGTTGGAGAGGATTCATGGGAGTGTTAATGCATCCCCTGAGCTCACAGAATCACAGAATRTCCTGAGCTGGAGGGACCCACCATTGAGTGGATCATTGAGTGCCACTCCTGGCCCTGCACAGACACCCAACAATCCCACCCTGTGCATCCCTGAGAGCACTGCCCAAGTGCTTCTTGATTTTTCAAATTTTGACACAATGACGTGGACATTTTTCTTCATAGCAGATTAAACAGGAGCTGTTGGTGTCAGTGACCCAAGCAGAGGGTGAGAGGTGGTTAAACAGGGCCTCTCTGAAATTTGGACAAGCAAGGTGGAGCTTGTTTCAAACAGTGAAGACAGCCAGGCAGAACAGCTCTGACCTGCAGCTCTCCCCAGGAGATGCCTCTACTCTAGTTGGATTTGGCCACCTCAGAAATGTCCCTTCCTCAGAAATGTCTCCCAAAGGTGTCCCCTCCTCAGAGGTGTTCCTTCCTCAGAGGTGTCCCTTCCCTGTCCAGTTTGGACACTGAGTGTCAGTGTCACTGCCTGCAGAGCAGATGGAGTGTCCATGTGGACAGATCCCCCAGCTCTCCTGGGGCTAGAGGAGGATGCTGGGGGCACGTGGTGCTCCTGGGACCTCAGCAGGGCTGTGATGAGGTGGCCTTGTCACCTGGCTGCAGCACAATGCTGGATATCCCTCTAAAACCTGGAATCTTGTTGTTTCAGCATTGCTGGTTCCCTCCTTGCAGGGAGGGGGGATTTTAGCTGCTGCTGGGTCCTGAGAGGAGCACTTTGGGGTTTCTGTGTGTGTGTGTGAGCAGGTCTGGGGTCCTTTGTGTGCTGCTCCTGGGGCAGCTCCTGCCCTGACTGAAGGAATGGGGTGAGCATCTGCCCTGCACCCACAGCTGTCTCCCTCCCACAGGACATCAGTGGCTGGTATTACCTCCTCGGGGAGGACCTGGGCAGGACCAAGCACCTGAAGGTGGCCATGAGGAGGCTGAAGCAGAGCACAGGTGTGTCCCCYCATGGGAATGTCCCAGGGAATGTTGGCAAGGCTTGGAAGAGCCCCAGCCCCCCTGCACCCTGTGCCCCCAYGGGCACTGCTCAGCCCAGTGGTGTTCTGTGGGCACTGGGATCCCAAAAAACAGTGGGGTGGAGGTCCTGGCTGGTCCTGCTCTCCCCTTCAGCCTCATTCCTGGGACGCTGCTGGCACCCCAGCATTGCAGCTACGTCTCTCCCTTCTGCACAGCCTCACCCTCATGCTGCCCCCTGCCTCTCAGACCTGGGGCTCACTGCTGTGGCCATGCTCCGCTTGCCCTGGGCTCTGTGCTGGGTGATGAGGGGCTTTTGCTCCTGCCTGGGTCCTGCAGGGCTGCCAGGGTGTGTGCAGGAGCAGAGGCTGGCACAGGGCAGGGTGGAACAGCGGTGGCAGTCTCGGGTGTGCAGCCACCCTGGAGATGCTGCTTGGAGGGGATGTGCTCATCTGAAGGTCTCATCTGCAGTGTGGGGTTGTCAGATGTGCTGTCACACGCATGGGGACTGTTAGTTTTATTTTGTTTTTTTAATTTATTTTAGAAGTCAACCCAGGAAGTGGAAGTGCAGCCCAGGAGAGGCAGGAGGGGGTGACTCTGCAGCAGCTGAAGGTGGGTGTGACAGGGCTGTGACCCACCAGCACCAAGACCATGTGGGGTTCTGTGCCTGCCTGGGGGGGTTCCAGGTGAGCCAAGGGACAGGAGTTAGTGAGGGACATGCTGAGGTGAAGGGGCTCTGTCACCTCCTTGTCACACCATGGCTGTCATGGGCAATTTGTCAGCCCTGTCAGGCGCCAGGAGGGGGTGATTTGGGTGCCAGCCCCCATTGCATCAATGACCTCCTGTCTTTCCAGTGTATTCCCACTGCAGACAGAGCAGCAGCACTGCCTGGGATGATGGGGCTGGGACTGACAGCTCCTGCCCCACATCATCGGCCCTGCCCGGCTCCGTGGACATGTCTGCTCCTCTCCTCCTCCCAGGGCCGTGTGCTCTGGGAAGGGAAAGGCCCGTGGTGGAGCCTGGGTGATTTATAGGAGAGGCAARGATGGGAAATGGGAACACAAACACATGGTTTGCATCGGAAACGGGGCTCAGGCGGCCCCGTGATTTATCTGGGCCCAATTCCGCCCCGCGCTTCCCTCAGCTGCATTTGCAGTTATTTGTTTTACAGCCCAGGGCTGAGCAAGACAAACAAAGCCAGCGCCCCTCTCCTCCCTTCCTCTCCGGCAGTCGCCCCTGACTTAAAAGGTGGTGGCTGGGAAGGAAGGCTGCTCCTCCTTCCAGCCAGCCCCAGCCTGGCAGCGTGGCCGCCAGGGACAATGCTCTGATGGCTCCACCACTGCYGGCTCCCCTGGGAGCGCTGAGGCTCCTCTGCTCCCTCTCTGGACATCCCAGCTGCTGTGCAAGAGAACCCACATTTTGGGTTCCCTTGAGCCTTTCCTCCTTTCTCATCCCCCTGTAGAAGTGTGCAAGGTGTTTTCTCTAACGTTGGGACCCCATCTCCAAGGAGTTGTGCCCAGCTCTGGCAGTGGGGCTGCCTGGGACAGCTGGGCACTGCTGGGTGCTGCTGGCTGTCATCAGAGTTCCTCCTGGTCTTCAGTTCCCAAATCCCACCACGGATGGTGGGATCTCAGTGGTCTTTAACTCCCAAATCCCATCATGGATGCATCTCAGTGGTCTTTAACTCCCAAATTCCACCCTGGCTGCAGCTCAGTGGTCTTTAACTCCCAAATCCCACCACGGCTGCAGCTCAGTTGACCTCGGTGCTTCCCACTCAGAGACTTTATGAGCACAAAGCACAGGGACGTGCATGTCCTCTGGGTCTGCGCTTTCAGAAACAAACTCTGTTTTTTCTTTTTCATTTTTTTGTTTTTGGCTTCTGTAAACCCAAACCTCTGATTTTTTTTTATGAGTGCAGAGCCGTGTCTTTAATGGAGCGAGGCTCTCACAGCCGGTGCCTGTGAAAACGCTGCTCAAACATCCTCCAAGTGTTTGTGAGAGGGTTGCAATAACAAAGTGCTCCGTGYGCCTGGAGAATGCCACGGGAACAAAAGCCACATCAACAGAGCGGGGACTGGGGAATACTAAAGAGTTGACAGGAATTTTAATATAAAACTCTCTCCCTTCCTCGTCAGCGAGGGTTTTCAGGAAGCCTCTGGCTTATCGTGGAGCGGCATGCAGCGCTCGCAGGGGCCGGGGAGGTGAAAGGTGGCTTCCTGCCATTCTTCTCGGGAGCTGGGTTCCCATGGGCGGTCATGCCAGTTTGACTGGGGCTCCTTCCACGCTCGTGCGCTGCGGGGAGTCGGGATTGCGGCGGCTGCGGGCGGCGGTGGGGTTTTCATGGGCTCGCGGCGATTTCAGGGGTGCCAGCCATGAACCGCTTCAATGGACTCTGCAAGGTGTGCTCGGAGCGGAGGTACCGCCAGGTCTGTATCTGCCCGGCCATAACCCCTGTGCCTGCCAGCCTGGGACACATTGCTGAGTGTCTGGGAGCTCTCCTGCCRTGGCTGGGCTCTCTGTGCGTGCTGCTTGTGGGATATCGACTCGATATTGTTATAATTTATAAATTATGATTGCGAGAATTTAAGAAAAGCATCTTTAGATAGGTGTCTGTGACTGATTTCTGCCTCTTGCTGCAGTGGAGAARTGGGCATAGAGGGGTGTTTTAAAATATATACAAATAATATATTAAAATATMTAAATACAATATAAATAGATTTAAATATAATATTTAAATATATTTGCTGTGTAACTTGCAGGCAGCACTCTGATTGTAACAGCGTTAAGCTGCAAGGTGTTGTCTTAATTTCCTCCTCATCAGAGGAGAGGCAGGCACAGCAGGCTGCACTGCCTCTTTTWAAATGATTTTAGTGTTTTTGGGAGCCCCCATCTCCCACCTTCTCCAACCTGAGAAGCTGGAGAAGTTGCTGTGCTCTGTAGAAGCTGGTTCCAGTTCTCCTGCTGTGCAATGCCAGGGACTGCTTTTCCATGGGCAGCTCCCAGTCTCCTGCATTTCAAACAAATATTCTCCGTGGTGTGGATTGGGAATTCCAGCTGAGGGTCAGCTTCTCCCTGTGCTCCTGAGCTCATCTTTCAGCTTATTCCAAAGCTGCTGTGGGGAGCAGCAAATATTGGGAATTATGAAAGCAGCAAATTACAAACCCAGCTGCCTCCATGCTACGGCTGCGGTGACCATCTCCTGCAGGGAAGTTGCTCTGCCTTGTCCTAATGACAACTGAYTCTGGTTTGTCTCTCAGACCTCCTCAAGTCTCTATTCTGAACATTTATTCTGCATTTTTTGGGCAAAGTTTGGGTACAGCAAGCCTCCCCATCTCCCACCCACTCACCCCTCAGCTCGTGCCAGCTGCTTATGGTTCTTCAATTCTGTGCACAGCAGCAAAAATGGGCAAAAAAAGGGCAATCTCTGCCTGTGATGGCCGTGGTGGTAGCGGGAGCTGAGGACTATCAGCAGGGGGAAGCTGCTCCTCAGGGCACAGGGCAGTGAGGGRCAAAGCTCAGGGAGATCTGGCACAGGGGAAGCCTTGGGCTGGGAGGTTCCCATGGGATCTCCGTGGTGGGAGAGATGCAGGGCTGGATCTGGAGGTGCTGGTGGTTGGTACTGGAGCTGGAATTGTAGGATACGGAACAGCTCAGCTCCCCCCTGAGCTGGAGGGGACTCCCAGGACCATTGAACCCAGCTCCTGGTTGGACTGAGCTGCAGGGTTGGCTTGGAGGTGCAGAGCCACCTCTTTGAGGATCTGGCAAACTCCAGAGAGAAAAATGTTCATTGTAGTGGGGCTGGACCTGTGTTTGGATCCTGCCAGGGAAAGCTACTTTCTCTTTTGAAGCCTGATTTTTTTGCTGAGCAATCAAGCAGGGATGAGTTACAGGAAAATGAAATTTCGCTGCCTTTGCCCTCCCCTGGTAAAGGAGTGAGGAATCAAATCTCCTTCCTGGCAACTTCTGCTGAATTCCTCATCTTCCTTTTGCCTGTTTGTTCTCCAAATAATATGGGTCAGATGTTGTATTTTTAATTTTCCTTTCTCTGTCAGTAAAACAAGCATCTTGACTGATGTCTTGGGGGCTAATCAGGTATTTACAGGATCTGTCACGCTGAGCTGCTGCTGGAAGCCAGCATCAAAACCTAAGCATCATTTTATTAATAAGCTCAATGCTCCTCGAATCAGAGGAGAAATGAGCCTAAATCAACCCAGCATCCATCCTCTCCAAACTCAGCCRGGGAAAATGCACTCAGCCAGGGAAGGAAGGGGGTGATGCTCACAGATGCCTGGAGGACAGGAGCGTGTCTACCCCTCCAGAGCAGGGGAGTGCTGCTATTTCTGTATTCTCCRGCAGGAAATGAAATGTTTAAGTGACTTGCTTGGAGCAGTCAGTGTCAGAGCCAGGCTGCCAGGTTTTCCTTTCCAATGGCTTATCAGACCTCTCCTTACCCTTGGAAGAGCTGGGAGCAGAGCGGGCGCTGAATGAACACTCCCTTTGTGGCATTCCAAAAATCCTTGCCTCRGTTTGGCGTTGCTTTTTAGCATCTTTTCCAGCCATGGGGGTGACAGTGKCAGCCCTTCCCCACCTCTGAAATGCCGTGTGCCAGTGTTGCCAGAGGCTGTGGGCAGTGTGGGAATGAGGGGGGATCATCCCCTGCCGTGCTGCTCTCCCACCTTACGGGCGGCTCCGGTGTCCCCCTGCAGATCACCATCCCTCGAGGCAGCGATGGCTTTGGCTTCACAATCTGCTGYGACTCCCCGGTCCGTGTGCAGGCAGTGGACTCTGGTAAGAGACTGCATCCTTTTCATCCCTCTTGATTTGAGTGAATTATTGTGAATTAGCTGGGTACTGCTAAGAAGCTTCATTTAATGAATTCTCTGTTTCCTCTAATGGGGTCAGAGGCCACTGGGTCAGCACTATCTCACTGCTTTGGCAGAGTTTGCAGTAATTTGCAGAGATTTTGTTCCCTTCCCTCTCCAACCTGAGAAGTCTGTCTGGTTTGGAGACCTTCAAAAAACATCTGGGGGAAACAGGTCAGAGGGGAGCAGGATTGTGGGAATCCTCAGTTCCCTGAGTAGATGCCCTTGCTGTGGATCTGTGGGATGCACTGGTGTCTGCACTGTGCCCTGATGCTCCCCACTGCACCCCAGGGGWCAGGGAGGAGGAGCTCTGAGGGAACACTGATGGCTCTGTCCTGGTGTGTGAATGTGCTGGAAAGTGAAGATCCAGGCTGGCTGACCCCACTGCATTTTCAGGTGTGGGTGTCAGAGGAGAAGATGGGGTTTGTGGGAGTGAGTGCTGCAAGTCTGGAGCTCTCTGGGTGTCTCCTGCCCCTGCACCTCAGCTCCCTGCCTGGCAGGTGATGGGWATTTGGGGAATTTGTCCCTCACAGGTGGCCCAGCAGAGAAGGCAGGACTGCAGCAGCTGGACACTGTGCTGCAGCTGAATGAGCAGCCTGTGGAGCACTGGAAATGTGTGGAGCTGGCACACGAAATCCGGTGAGTGCTCCTCAAAACCCCAGGGCAGGGTGCTGGGAGGGGGGGTTTGAGGGACCCAGGGCAGGGCAGGGGAAGCATTGGGTGACTGTGGGAAGTGGAGGCTCTAGGGAATGCAGGAGCCTGGGAAAGGATTCCCCCTGTCAYCGAAAWTTGGGAAGAAAATAAAAACCCTCTAGCACTGTATTTGAAAYRATAGAGAATCAGGCATTCCTTAATTTTCTGGCCAGCATGTGCCAAGGAAAATATTCCAAACACAYATGCTTTTACAGGTTTTTCCCTCAAACTTTACACAGTCCAAACTCATAGGGATGCATTGTTTCAAAGTCCATTGGTCCAGAATTGAGTAACTCCCAGTATTTACTTTCCTATTGGATCCAWATTTCTTCACTTTTGATGTYAATTAGATCTTCATTCCTTAATTTTCTTTATCAATTTTTTCTGGACTGGATGTCCCCAGCTCTGCCAGAGGCWTCTGGGGTAGATGTTTGCAGATGGCCMCTGATKTTCTGTTRATGGCCTTTTATTTTTTTGGAGSRTCTTTTGGGTTATTCACAGTCTGTTGATGCATTAAAGCCCATCTCTGCAGAGTGACGCTTCRTCTCTTAAAAAAGAATTCTCYTCCCCAAAGCGAAGTCAAACTAAGCCTAACYAGAGAAATAAATTTTARAAGCTATATTGTTTGCAACACCTGGAGGGGAAGGAAGGATGGAGGGGCTGGGGAGCACGGGAGAAGGGCAAAGGAAGGAGGGAGGGGCTGGGGAGCAGGAGAGAGGGATGGAGATGTCAGAGGGAGGAAGGATTCAGGGGCTGGGGAGCAGGGGAAGGAGGGAAGGTCTGGGGAGCGGGGAGAGGGGCAGGGGAAGGAGGGAGAAAGGATTCAGGGGCTGAGGAGCAGGGTAGAGGGGTGGAGATGTCAGATGGAGAAAGGATTCAGGGGCTGGGGAGCAGGAGAGAGGGGCAGGGGAAGGAGGGAGAAAGGATTCAGGGGCTGGGGAGCAGGAGAGAGGGGTGGAGATGTCAGAGGGAGAAAGGATTCAGGGGCTGGGGAGCAGGGGAGAGGGGCAGAGGTGTCGGAGGCAGGAAGGACCACGCGGGCTGTCCCTGGCTGCTGGACGTGGCTGCTCCACTCTGACCTGGCACTCCCTCCTGTCCCAGGAACTGTCCCACAGAGATCATCCTGCTGGTGTGGCGGCTGGTGCCTCAGGTGAAGCCCCACGAGGGCATGGTGCGCAGGTCCTCCTGCAAATCCGCCTACGAGCTGCAGTGTCCACCCAACAAGCGCGAGAAGAGCGGGGCCGCGCAGGCTGAGCAGCGCCGCAGCTGCCACATCCTCTACGATGGCAGCGAGGGGCTGGGGCTGCACTCCTGGGACAGGTACACCGAGCTGGGCAAGCGGGGCCCCAGCACCCTGCCCGCCCTGTCCCGGGTGCCCTCGGCCGCGGATCAGAACTACATCATCCTGGCGCCGCTGAACCCCGGCAGCCAGGTAGGGCTGGGGGCTCTGGGGGCTCTGTGCTGCTGCCTCTCCTGGCCCCCTCACTCTTACCCAGCAGAACCCTGCAATGTTTGCCAGGGCAATGCCAGTTTTACAAGCCACACCTCTGTCCCTTGGTGGAGCTTTCACTGTTTTCCTAAAACATTTCCCTKCTGCTTCCCCTCAGGGATGTGGGGAGGATGTGGGGAGTGTTCCCACTGCACAGACCACAGTGCGAGTCACTGCTTTCATTTTCTGCTGTAAAAATTATCTTTCCCCTCTCTGAAGTGCTTTGGCTTGGCTGGGTTTGGCATGTTATCCTTTGTAGCTGGTTGTGGTGGTTGTAGCTGAGRCCAGCTGCAGTGACGGTGTCCCCTCTGTCCCTTGCAGCTGCTCAGGCCGGTGTACCAGGAGGACAGCACCACTGCGGGTAAGTTATCCCTGGGCTGGGAATGCTGCTCAGAGCTCTTTGTTATGCTCTAGGCTCGTCTTCCTGGCACCACCAAAYCCTTGTCCTTGATGCCTAAAACAAGGCTCACCTGAAACAGAGGCCCRACAAAATGAAAAGAATAAAAGCAGATATATTTAATCCAGGCCTACTGGTGCATTCAGGGCAGACAAAGCCTCCTCGTGAGGCTRCMCCCAAAATGGATCYCGAGTCACGAGATCTTCACCTTTTATCAGTTCTGTCTCATTCACACAGTGAGCCCCAATTCTCCAATGACACTTTCAGGTGATGATGTCACCCATCCCAAGCTTGCTCCCCCCATTCTCTGTTGTTTCATATTTTGGGGTTCTGAGGCAGCGAAGTGTCCTTGGATTTCAGGCTCAGAGAGGAATTGTTTTGTCTAAAGATGGGAGAACAGGAGCTTTAATGCTGTACTAGAGAAGTACAAGAATGCAGATACATGAAAATACAGAAACTAAAAATCCCGAGGCATCATCCTGAGCYCTGCAAAGGGCTCGTGTTTCGAGGGCAGCAGCAGCAGCAGCCTGGGGTGTTTGGGTGGGATCATCTTCCCACTCAGACCCACAAACAGCGGGGAGGGAGCATGGCTGGGGTGAGGCTCAYGTGAGAGTGTGGGAGCTCACAGAGGGCTGCGGGGGGATTTCCATCGGGGCAGGGTGCARCATGAAGGGTGAGAGCTCTGAGCGCTGCGGTTCCCCCGTGGGCCCGGCCGTGGGCCCGGCCGTGACGTGTTTCCCCTGTCATCCACGGGGCCCTGCTGGGAGAGCTGCTCCCTGCCCTGAGCTTCCCTCCAGTGCCACAGCAGTGTGATCTG
>NW_026623989.1:2483-41689 GCF_030028575.1 Malurus melanocephalus | reverse complement strand
GCTGTGCCAGATTTGGGGGATGTTCAAACTCTGGGCTCTGCAGCCTCTGGGCCAGCTCTCCTCAAAAMCCCTTTGAAACATCAGTTCCTAAAGCACACCTCTGACAGTGTGCTTGGGTTTTGCTGGAGCTCCTTGGGATGGTTGGACTCATGGGCTGAGGTGGTGGCAGGGCTGGGCACTGCAGGAACCCAGGTCCATGTGGAAAATGCCCCTTGTCTGTTCAGGGATTTGGGAGCTCTGGGAGGCTGTGCTCACAGCCTGGCCTTCTGGGTGCCCTCRGGATGCTCTGGGCACCCCTGGAGAGGTGAGCTCACCCAGGAGTGTGCATCCCTCAGCATTCCCTGGCTGGGGAGRGCACAGCTGGAAACTGTGGTGCTGTCCCTAAAGGTGGGGCATTGTCCATGAAAAACAAAGTGTGGGGCTGGCAGAGCTTGGGGGCAGGATGGGGCAATGTGGGTGCCAGGTCCCCATGCCTCGGGTGCTCCCAGCCCTGCAGCTCTGCAGCCAAGAGAATTTTCCACTCTCAGCTGCAGGGGATGTTTTGTTCTGTGKATAATTGCAGCCCTTTCCTGCTGTTTGTGGACCCTGTGAAAAGATGAGCTGGACCATGGGGACTTGTTCTTACAGTAGGGTGGGATTTGAAAGGGTTCGGCTTCTTTCTTCCCGTAACAAATTTTGAGTTTTTATGGATTGTTTCTTCCTAAAACAAATTTTGGGTTTTTATGGATTGTTTCTTCCCAAAACAAATTTTTGGTTTTTATGGATTGCTTCTTCCCATAACAAATTTTGGGTTTTTATGGGTTGTTTTCAATTGTTTAATGTTAAGTCTTTAGAGGGAGGTGGGTATCAGTGAACCTGAGCTGTAGGAGCTGCCCAGCTGTCCTTCAGTGACAGGAGCTGACCTTTGGGGTGTTTCTGTGCCAGGGCTTGTGCAGGTGATTATTTCCTCTGATAAAACGAGGTGATTTAGGGATAAGAGGAGAAGCAGATCCTGAACAKCCCAGACAGATTTTATCTGTCCTATGCTGAGCTGTCTCTTGTTCCTCAATGTTATCTGGCAGTGGAACCACGAGAAAGGGAGAAGGGAGAATGCCAGGACTGATGCACTCAGAGGTGGGGAGAAGCTCTTGGGTCAGGAGGGTCCCCCCAGCAGGGGCAGCTGCTGCAGGCAGCACTGAGCAGCCAGGCTGCCTTCCCCCCACCCAGCACTGGCTGGGCTGCCCTAATCTGTAAATGTGCTATTTCCTGATATTTCATGGGATTTGTAATGCTGGCCAGATCTGGGTGTTTGCTTTGGACGACACCTTATCTGCTCCCAGCCTGGTCAGGGGTGCTTGGCTCATTCCTGCCTGGGAGGGCTCTGGGCGTCACTGACAGGGAGAAAAGCTGCTGTGGTGGGAGCAGGAGCTGTGAGGTGGCTGCAGGGAGGGATGGAGGGATGCTGGGGGTCCTCAGAGAGGAATGGAGAGATGCTGAGGGACCCCAGAGAGGGATGGAGGGATGCTGAGGGACCCCAGAGAGGGATGGAGGGATGCTGGGGGACCCCAGGGAGGGATGGAGGGATGCTTATTCCTGTTCCTGAGACATCCCCAGGGCCAAAAGGAGCGTGCTCCAGCTCCTCACCTGGATGTGTTCARTCCCACTGAGCACTCTGCCTGCAGCCCCAAGCTGGCTCAGTTTGTCAGCTACAGCRGGAGGGAGGAAGGAAATATTTTGATTTTTCAGTGGGGTTTCTTTTGAAGATACAATTTTTTTTKGTTAAAGAGCCATTCCCGTTGGTGCTGCCTGTGAGCTTTAGGACAGAGTACAGGTCACTGGTGTCCAGCAGGACCTGGTCTGGGCTCTGAGGTGGGAGTGTGCAGGGGAAGCTCCCTGTAATCCCTTCTTTGAGTGAGGATAACCCTGCAGGGAAGGGGGGCAGGCTGAACACCAGCCAGGCTGCTCGGACCTTCTCCAGCCCCAGAATAAGGCTGAAAAGCAGAGGGTGATGTGGTGCCAGCCTCATGAGCAGTGAGCTCATCCTTTATCAATACCCCCAATGTGTGGGTAACCATCGCTGCGAGCTGCAGGGGTTGAGCCCAGGCCAGGAATGGGTGCCAGGAACTTCTGCCTTTCCCTGACACCTCCAATCTCAGCATCTCCTGAAAACTCTGATGAACTCACTGCCCCATGCCATGACACTGCTGCACTTYGCTGACTTCCACGCCCAGAATCCAGAGCAGGCAGGACTTGTGTGGRTAAAGATGTTTAAGTCCCTCTCCAGCTCTCCTGGAGCCCCTTTAGGCCCTGGAGGGGCTCTGASCTCTCCCTGGAGCCTTCCCCTCTCCCAGTGAGCACTCCCAGCTCTCCCAGCTCCAGAGCAGAGGGGCTCCAGCCCTTGGAGCAGCTCCATGGCCTCTCTGGACTCTCCAGCAGCTCCAGGTCCTCCCTGTGCTGGACTCCAAAGTGGGACAGGGCTCTGTGGGTGGGATCTGGCCTGAGCCAGAGCTTGCTGTGGCCTCCCTGGTCCTGTTTGTACCTCCCCAGCTGTGCCTGTGCTGCTGGTGGCATCCACTGAACTCCTCAGGCCACCGAGAGAGCGTCTCTGGAGCAAAACCACCCCAGAGCATCTCTGGAGCAAAACCACCCCAGAGCATCTTGGTTTGCATCAGGAAAAGTGAAATCAGTGCTGTGATTCCATGAATCCCTGGGACAGTTGGTAGCAGAGTGGTGCCTGTCCCTGCTGCTTTTGGCTGTTCCCAGGGTTTCCATGCCTGGGAGAGCAGGTCTGAGCTGGCGTGGGCAGAGCTGGAGCTCTCTCCTCATCCTGTGTTCCCTTCTGCCTCTCTGCCCATGCAGGGAGTGCCTGCAAAGGGAAATCACACACGGGCTCTGGCAGGAAATCCAGGCTGATGAAGACYGTGCAGACCATGAAGAGCTACGGGAACTACCAGAACTGCACCATCGTGAGGCCCCACATCCCCCATTCCTACGGCACCTACGTGACCCTGGCCCCCAAAGTGCTGGTGTTCCCCATCTTCGTGCAGGTCAGTGCAGCTGSGAGGGAGCTGGGGGGTGATCAGAGCCTGGGATGGGGCTGGGCAGATCAGCAGGGTCTCAGCAGAGTCCCAGCAGAGTCCTAGCAGGGTTCCTGCCATCCTCAGCCCTCCTCTGGAGCTGGCTGTTCTCCACACGGTGCTGGAGATTGTCTCAAAGTAGATTCTGTCCTGCCCAAGCAATTATCTGTTGGATTTTTCCCCATTTTCAGCTTTCAGTTCTGATCATTGGTGTTTGCTGGAGTCAGGAGGAGGTGTCCCAGCTTCTGGTCTTCTGCAGACAGCTTTGATGTGCAGAACAGTGTGGCTGTACTGTCAGGGTGCAAACAAAGGGGTTTTAGTTTAGCTGGTGACCACCATTAAATTAAATCTCCCTTTAGGCACTGGAGGGGGTTCTGAGGTCTCCCTGGAGCCTTCTCCTCTCCAGGTRAGCACCCCCAGCTCTCCCAGCCTGGCTCCAGAGCAGAGGACMAGGATCCAAGGCACAGGGAATGTTCTGCCTCCCCAGTTCCATGAGCTGTTTTAAGGAAACAGCCCTGAATTTCATGGAAGTGGCTCTAACTCCTGTGTCCTTCATTTCGTCCTTCACATGGCCAGAATCCCACAAACCTCACCAGATCCATGTATTTTGCACACTGGTGATGAATCCCTTCATCTGTGAACCTGTGGGGAGCCCTTTGTGCTCCTCTGCCAGCAGCRATGGCTTTGTCCCCTCAGCTCAGACTGGTGACTTCCCCTGGGCTGAAGCCACAGTCCCTGTTTCCTGTCACTCCATGTTTCCTGTCACTCCAGCCTGTGCCTGKGGCCAGTGTGGGCTGGGCTGGGGCTGGGGCTGGTGTTTGACCACCTCCCTCCTCCCCATTGCACCTGACTGACCACTCACCTTGTGTCCACCTGCCTGGGCTCTGTTCTTTGGTGGGAGCACAGCTGGCACTTTCTGCCTCCTTTCTCCCCAAACCCATCTTGGACAGTGCCTGGGGTATTTCTGCCCCTTCAGGAGATGGTTTTTCTCTTTTCCCTCCTGTCCCCACTGTGTGCTCCCGAGGATGATCCCTCAGGGTTTGTTCTGCYCTCAGGACACCTGAGCCTGTCCCATTCCCCAGCGCTGACTGGGGAGCTGGGCGTGGCGTGGGAAGGGACAGGAATTCTGAAAAGTTTCTTTAAGAGTGATCCACCCCATCAGGTGCAAATATTCACATCTGAGGGACGTGGGAACCCGACGTGGCACCCGTGTGGTTGTGTTTCCTGCTGACAAACCTCCCCAACCGCCCAGCAGAACAGTCCCTGCACAAAGGCCGGGGCTGGCTGCCTTTTCGAGGGCTGGCTGCCTTTTCACAGCTGGGCTGACCGAGGTGTGAGTGCAGGGTTTTGTTTGCTCCTCTAACTTGTGTCCTGAGCACAGTGTGAGGTGGCTTCTCCCTGGATGAGTTACAGCTCAAAGTGAAGACAGCGTGGCTGTGGTGGGTGGAAAATTTATCTCACAAACCACGTTGCCACTGGAAGGTTTGACTGTTTCTTTTGTKTTCTTMTYTKTTTTTTTTTTKCCATCCCAACCAAGCCCCTGGATCTTTGCAACCCAGCCCGGACTCTGCTGCTGTCGGAGGAGCTGCTCCTTCACGAGAGCAGGAACAGAACTACCCAGGTAAAACCYTTTCCTGTTGTCTGAGCTTTCTAAACCTGCACTTCTGCAGTCTTAGATAGAGGATGGAATTACAGAATCACAGTGGTTTGTTTTGAAGGGACTTTAGAGTTCATCCAGTTCCACCCTTGCCATGGGCAGGGACACCTTCCACTGTCCCAGGCTGCTCCCAGCCCCAGTGTCCAGCCTGGCCTTGGACACTGCCAGGGATCCAGGGGCAGCCACAGCTGCTCTGAGCACTTCCCACCCTGACAGGGAGGAATTATTTCCCAATATCCCATCTATCCCTGCCCTCTGGCAGTTGGAAGCCATTCCCCCTTGTCCTATCCCTCCATTTCTTTTCTCCAGCTCTTCTGGAGCCCCTTKAGGCACTGGAAGGGACATGGAGAAGGGACTGGAAGGGACACCTCATTACACTGAGATGGGAAATGTTTTATTGTGCAGAAACTAATATGATGCTTGGAAAGACTTGTCATCAGTTTCTTGTRGCATAAACTAAATATCAAAACTCTTCTGTGCTGGAAATCATCTTTTCTTCCTGTCTCCTTTGATCTCACAGAGGGAAAACTGTGAGTGGCAAATGCGCATCAGTGACAGCCCAGCAGGCTTGGGAGGAGGGGGTTGAAGGGTATTTTGTGCCAGGTTAGGGAATCACAGAATGACAAAATGGTTCAGTCCCCTCTCCCTGCTCAACCCCACTCAGGGTTGTGTCCAAGTGGCTTTGCAGCAGCTCTAGGGAAGGAGAATCCACAGCCCAGAGCTAGAGCTAGGCAGAGAACTTGCTACAGATGCTCTGAGAATTTCAGTTCCTCAGGTCACACGTCCTGCCCGAATTCCTCTCATTCTTCTTACTCCAGCTTTCTTGCCAGGCTGTTGGAGAGCTCTTAGAAATCTGGGGACTCTGTGGAGCTTGGGCACCCTGTGGATGGGACAACTTCTGTCACCCAAACTGGCAGAGTTTGGCTGTGTTGATCACATTTGCTGCTGGCTTCACTTGCATCCAGCTGCAAAGCCCTGGGATTTGGGCTGCAGAGCCCACTCAGGCATTGCTCACCAGTGCCATTTCTTTTGGGGTCGTTTCAGAGGATCTCACCACTGTACAGAGTCATTTGGGGTTGAATTTAGCTGTGACATCCTCACAGATCTGTAAAGGAGGTTCTGTTTTAGGGTGATACCTTCTGGGTGGTCAACAGCAGAACCTCAGAGCCACCTCCCAATACTCCCAGTACAAACCAGTGCAGGGCTGTGTTAAGTGGCTCCTCTCTCTTTCTGCTTTTCACTGTGTAATTCATCCCTTTCTTTGACTTGAATCCATTGGGGTTATTTTCTGCCCAGAAGTACATGAAAATACATCAAAGTGTATGAAAAATTCCATGATTGATTAGAAAACTTGGCATTAACTTGTAACTAGGACCCTTCCCCTGTCTGTCCTGCTGTCCTGTGCAGCTCAGGGTCTCCTGGGCACCTGCAGGAATGAAACCCAGCTAAACTCTTGGTTGTGTGCCACAGCTGTGGATGGGAATAGAGCTGAAATCAGGGAACTCCTCCTCCTGGGTGGGTTGGAGGTGCCTGCTTTCAGGCCAGGCTCAGGTGTCTGGGGTAGCAGCCAAATGTGGAATATTTATTATGGAGATATATTTATATATATAATGGAGATAGAAATATATATATATATATATATATATATAAATAAAATGGAGATATATATATATATATATATATATAAATGGATATATATATAAAATGGATATATATATGATGGAGGTATATATATTTATAAATTGATATATATATTTATGATAGATATACATACACATATATACAAATAGATATATATAATAGTTATATATAATAGATAGATAGATAGATAGATAGATAGATAGATAAATAAAATATATATATTATGGATAACTAATGCTGTTTGCAGCCTGGGTGGGGTATTTGTGCACATGGGGAGGATGGAGAACCCCAGCACAAGCGTGTTTGGAGGAGGGGTCTGCTCTTCCCTGCAGAGACCCCGCTGTGGGCAGGGTCAGGAGGGAAATGTCTCAGGGAAAGGACTTTGCTTAGGATGCTTTTGGGATGAGTGTGAAGCTGGGGGAGGATTTCCCAGCTGGAGCTGGTGCCAGGAAAGGGCAGGATGGTGGCCAGGGACGTGAGGCAGCGTTGGGGAATGCTGGTGCCCGGGGGCTGTGGTGTCTGGGTGAGCTGGCACAGGGCAGGGCAGGAGGGGCTGACTCAGGGGGTGAGGAATGGGAACAGCTCGTGGTGCTGAGCCCTTGCTGGCAGTGACAGGGAGGTGCCAGCACCGGGGTGTCACCCAGGGCCCCTGGAAAGGGCTCTCTGGTGTCTGAGTGTGTGGCACAGCTGTGGGAGGCTCTGTAGAGCTTCAAGGACTCCATGCAGGTCTCTCTGGAACACCGGGCTCTGCTCTCCAGTGGAGCAGGGCTGTCAGCTCTGGTTCTGCTGGGCTGGGAAGGGACTGACCCTCAGCCTCTGGAGCCCAACACAGCCTGGGCACAATGGAGCTGCCTTGGGGCAGGCGGGCTCTGACTCCTCCCTTTGCTGGACTTGAACCCTTTCCCTCTCCAGCCTTCTCTGCTGCCCACACAGAGGCTCTCTTKTGTCCAATCCATCCTTTCTTCCTTGCTCCACATGCTTTTCCATTTTCCCACTGCTTTTCCCGCACAAAAAGCTCCTGTGCTTTGCAGGACTGAGTACAAAGTGAGGGAGGAGGGCCCAGGTGAATTTGCAGGCACTGGAGGTCCCCCTCCTTTCTTTTTTTCCTAACCTACCCAGAACCTTTTCCCTGCTGCAGTTTTGACATCAGGCACCCCATCCTTGTCCCTGAACAAACTCTCTCCCATCTCCTGAAGGAGCCAACCTATCTCTCTGGAGGCTTGCCAGGCTCTGGCCTTTCCCTGACCTTACCTCTGGGGCAATCCTTATTCAGGCCTTAATCACATCCTGTCTAGACTTTGCTGCAGTTCCCGCTTTTATGCTCTCCTGAAATCCCTCCAGCCCCTGGAGAGGGCCAGAGGAGCCCGTGGGCCATGGCACACGAGGGGTCCAGGGTGGGATTTGGCCCCATCCATCCCTGTCCAGTGGAGCTGGAGGTCTCCCAGAGCCCTGGGATGTCTGCACAGCGTGAGCCATGCYCGTGCCCTTCCTGTCCCTCCTTCCTGCCACCCTGGCAGGGCAGGGTGGGCTCCCTGCAGTGAGACCCCATGGATGGGCATGGCCAGGGTAATGCTCTTCTCTCTCTCATTCTTTCCCCAAATTCCTGGCACTAGTGGCCTGGTTGGGCTGCCAGTTCCCTGCTTTGGTGGTCACTGAGTTTGACCCAAACCCTGCTCCTTGGCACAGGTGTTTGAAGCTTGTTTTCTGCCTATTTTAGCCACTTTAATTTCGGTGAAAATAGCAGAAACCTGCACGTACCTCCTCCTTCCATCCACCACACTGCTCCCACTGACTGTCCCCGCTTCACAACCTCTTAATATCCTTTTTTACACCATTTTTTACACCATTTTTACACCATTTTTACACCATTTCCCCATCTGCACAGCCACTGCCTGTGCTGTCTGAGGGAGGGACTGGGATTCCTTGGGGTGTTCAGTGCCTGCTCACCCCTGATGGTCACAGGATGGTCAAGGAAAGAAGAGTTTTAGTTTCAGGTAAGGCAAGGCAAGGGCCCAAGTTGATACCTAAAGCCTTCACTGGGGATCTCCTTTTGGAAAGTGTGGTGGTTTATCCTGGCTGAGTATTTCACCTCCTTCCTGAGTGGATGATTTCCCACCTGATAATATTGACATAAAAAATGTGTCAGGCAGTGAAAGAGGGTAAATGTGGGCTGAGAGGCTGCTGAGAAGTTCTTCTGTCCCCAGAGGGTGCTGGCACTGCCCAGGCTCCCCAGGRAATGGTCCCGGCCCCGAGGCTGCCAGAGCTCCAGGAGCGTTTGGACAGCGCTGCCAGGGATGGACAGGGTGGGGTTTTGGGGGGTCTGGGCAGGGACAGGGGCTGGACTGGGTGATCCTCCCAGCTCAGGATATCCTGTGACTCCATGATTCTGTGATCTTTGGGGTTTACTGTGTGCCCCAGCTCCTGGAGAGCCTGTTCAGTCCCCACCACCCTCTGGATTAAGATCTTCTCAGCAGCCCACATTTACCCTCTTTCACTGCCTGATGCTTTCTTTTTCTCCCAATATCAGTTTCACAAGAGGGCTACCAGGATAAATCAAAATATCAAAAACTGGAGGAACATTAAGAAAGCTTTATCCATTTAGCTGAACTGAACTAATGGAAGTGCAGGAACTCTGCAGACACTCTCTTGTGCTGGTAGCACTGGAGCTTCCCGTTTGAAGCTGGGATAATTTTTCTGKAGAAGAATGCAGGAAACAGAAAATGTGTGTGGCTCAGTCCTGGGGGTGAATACCTGTCCCAAGAGGTCCCCACCTGGTCACAGGGTCTTTCTGGCCATGCAGGCAGCGTTCTCTGGCCAGCTGAGATGCAGGTGACTATCACCATGTTCTCATTTGGCATCTGGCAGCTCTGTCATGAAACCTTCTGCTCTCTCAGCTCCCTGTTCCGCTGGGCACTGCTGTGAGACTCTGGCTAGAGAGGGAGATGGCTCAGAGTGACTCCACTGGCTCAGATTTCCTGATTTCCTCAGATTTTGCTGAGCACAGGGACAGGTGGCCCTGACCCATTGGTGACTCTCCTGGTGTCCCTGCTGCAGCTGCGAGGTGTGCCCTGCTCCCTGCTGCTTCCAGGGGCTGTCTGGGCACAGATGAGCAACAGAGGACGAGGTTGGGAAGGGAATTAACTATTCTTAAGTGTGAATGTCACTTGAGACCTCAAGGCTTTATTTCTGGGCACCTTTTTATGGTGATTTTGTTGGCACATTTTCCTTTCCAAGATGTGATGTGGCAGTCCTAGGGTTATCCCCTCTAGGGAAGCACGTTGCTCCCACCTTCCCCCTGGGCTTTCAGTTTCTCTTCATTTCCTTCAGGAAACTCTTTAAACTCTTTAAACTGTGCCCTGTGTCAGTGCTTTGCCAGCTCTGTAGCTGCTCAGTCCCCTCAGCAGAAGAGGCTGTGCTGTTTGCCATGTGGCAGAGCACACCCAGATGAGCAGTGTGGACACTTCAGGGTCAGCCTCTAGGAACARTTTTTTCCCACTGTAAAATCTGTTCACACCCCTGAAAGGTACTTGTGACCATGACCACGTGGCTTTGACCCCAGCAACAACCCAGAGATGCCCATCTCTGTCTCCRGAGTCCTTCCCTCCTGTCAGCTGTTGTATTTCTGATTTTGGGGYAGGAAATTACTTTTGGGAAATACCYAAAGCTACTCTGACTCCCCAAGGAGCAGCTCTGGTGGATTCTGTGCCTTGCCTGGGTGAACCCAGACATTGTGTTTGTTGTTTGTTTGCTCTTGGCTTTTATTAGCCCTGTGATTTCTCAGGGTAGATGTGTTTGCCAAGGGCTGTCAGAGACAGGTCACAGCCTGTCAGTGTGGGATGGCAGAGCCCCACAGACTCCTCCAGCCTCCCCTCATYCCTGCTGCCCTGGGGTCATCCATGAGCAGAGCTTTCCCTGCTCAGCTCTCAGGGGGAAGATGTGTCCAGCTCCCACCTCAGGGGTCTGCTGGAGCCCCGGGCCTGCAGTGCTGGGCTGGCTTTGGATCTGCCTCTGCTTCTCCTCTGCCTTTCCTCTGCCTTTCCTCTGCCTCTCCTCTGCCTCTCCTCTGCCTCTGCCTCTCCTCTGCCTCTCCTCTCCCTCTCCTCTGCCTCTGCCTCTCCCTCTCCTCTGCCTCTGCCTCTCCCTCTCCTCTCCCTCTGGGGGTGCAAGGGACACTTTTGCTTTCCCCCACAAGAGCCTGGAGGAGCAGAGGGGCCTTCACCAACTGCTCTAAGATTAAGTGTGTTCCTGGAAACAGCATCTGATGGAGATGCTCTTACAGAACCCATGCTAGATGTGCTTTTATCTTCTACATCCCGAATTCAGTCCATCCCATCTTCCTGTAAAAGCACAATRTTACCTGTAAATCCTTATCATGTAATTCTATTTCCAAGATTCTCTATTGAAACCGATTCCTTATTCAAAAAATTGGTTTTGAAGTGATTTTCCTGCTCATCCCAATCTTTTTTCTTCYGTTTAAACTTCCATGAGTAGCAAGTCTTAAGTTTCTTTCCCCCATTTCCATGTGACCTCTTGYTGATCATGCTTTTATCTCCTGCATTTTGGGTTGCTATCTCAAAATCCTTTCAAAACCTCTTCTTTGGGCTTGAGGGAACTGAGATGGCACCAGACAGGTTCCAGAAAAGTCACCTTTTGTCAAAGGTGGGTGTGGGATGGAGGCTGCAGTGCAGTTTGTACGTGGTTATTCCTTGGAAGGAATGGAGAGGGTGGATGTAGCACTGGGCCAGCAGAGTGCTGAGAGCAGAGGAAGGGATTTTCCAAATAATGCAGAGAARAGCAGCCCCTCCCTGGTTTCACTGTCAGTTAAAGCTCCACCAGCAGCTTTCTGCTAATCGAGAATCCCACAAAAACGAGTTTGCACTGCACGGAGAAATCTTGTGGTGAGGGCTTGGTTTTGGATCCAGAGCCAGCTGAGGCTCCCCACATGTGATGACTGTCCTGCTGACCCAAATTGTGACTGACCCAACTTGTCCTGCTCAGGAGGTGTCCGTCAGACCTGGGCAGGGACACAAACTGTGCCTTGGTCCCTGGGGGCACAGTGTCACCTCTCTGTGCCCTCTCCCACCTGCCTGGGGCTCTGGCTGTTGTCTCCTTTTCCAAAAGGGTTCCTCAAAGGCCACAAACGCTTCCTTGCTGTGGCTTGGGGTTGCAGAACAGCTTTGCCTTTGCTGGGAGGTTTTGGGGGCACCCCAAGGTGCTCACACCACTGTGCCAGGCACTGTGCCACTGCCATATGGCAGCTGCTCCCTGGCATCTCTGGTGACCTGGGACAGGATTTGAGAGAATGGCTGGAGCTGGGCCAGGGCAAGGTCAGGCTGGAGAGCAGGGAAAGGTTCTTCTGTCCCCAGAGGGTGCTGGCACTGCCCAGGCTCCCCAGGGAATGGTCCCGGCCCTGAGGCTGCCAGAGCTCCAGGAGCGTTTGGACAGCGCTGCCAGGGATGGACAGGGTGGGGCTGTTGGGGGGTCTGGGCAGGGACAGGGACTGGACTGGATGGTCCTGTTGGTCCCTCCCAGCTCGGGATATCCTGTGACTCCATGGTTCTGTGAACTTTGGGGTTTTCTGTGTGCCCCAGCTCCTGGAGGACAGGACAGGCTCACAGCTCAGCTATGTGCACCAGGCTTCTCATCCCTGGCTCAAGGAACTCCAGTGCAGGGGAGAAGCTCATTCTTATTTCMAAGGTCTCATTAATCTGAGCTGATTGAACTGAGGACCTTGGGCAATGCTTTTCCCACTGGTCTGGGGTAGCTCCTGGGACAGAGTCACTGCTGGTGCAGTTCTGGGTGCACACGTGGGCCAGTGTTTCCTTTCCACCCCCACCGTGGTTTGGGGTGTCACCTTTGTCCCCTGCAGCTGCTTTTGTGGGTCCTGCTCCTGTAAGAACCAAACTTTATTTTCTCACTGAGAGCAGTGAGAAGCTCCTCCRTGGGCGTGCTCAGGGTGACCAGATTCGCTCTCAGGCTGCAACTTCTGCTCCGTGCTGGGATTAGTCGGCACCTCCTTCCCTCCTCCTGCTCTGATTTGTGACTGATGTCACTGGGCAGTGACAGGAGGGAGCAGAGGGTGTGTTTGTGGTGCTGAACCGTCGGGCAGGTTTGTCCCTGCTGCCACAGGGCTCCTCCAGCCTCGCTCAGCGGCTGCCGAGAGAGGGGAGCTTCACCCAGAGCCCAGGGGTGCAGGAGGCATCAGCCCCAGGAAAGGGGAGCTTCGCCCAGGGGTGCAGCAGCCATCAGCCCTGGGAAGGGCTGGCCGGGCTCCCTGCTGTGGCTGCTCCTGTCCCCAGGACACCGCCTCAGTGCCACGAGATGAGCTCCTCAGAGCTTCTCCTCTGCTGCTCCTGTGCTTCCAGGTGACCCTTTTTGTCTACTCGGACCTGCTGCTCTTCACCAAGGAGGACGAGCCCGGGCGCTGCAACGTGCTCAGGAACCCTCTGTACCTGCACAGTGTCAAGCTCCAGGAGGGTGAGTGTCTGCAGCACAACTGGAGGCATTTTGGGGGTTTTCTGGCTGCTGCCTGCCAAGGTTTCTGGCCAGCAGCAGGAGAGCACCCCACWGTCCTGTTGCTTCCAGTGCCATCCAGCTGGTGCTTCCAGGTCATCCTTCCCGGGGTGCAGGGCCAGCTTCACCCCTCATCTCCCTGCTTTAACCCAAGCCCTGGCAGATCCATCTCCTGGGACACCTCAGGCCTTTTGCAGGTTGTTCCTTTTTGGGTGCTGTCTCAGAATTGGGGCTGGCATTYCCCGGGCTCTGTTCCCCTCGCTGGTGTCACGCTGTGGCAGCAGGGACTGGCCCAGGCTGGGAAGGGGAACTGAAGGCTCGAGGCTCCCCTGTGGTGCCTGAGGGAGTTTGGAGATTGGCTCCAAGCGGGGCTGGCCATTTGCTTCGATGCTTTGCTTTGCTACTTCTCTCTTCAGCCGCCCACGACTTCCCCCTGTGCTCACATCCATCCCCTGCTCACCCCACAGGGGAGCAGAGAGCTGGGGACCTTGCCCTCACTCTCCCCCGTGGCTGACACCTTTAGTRTCCATCTGGGGGCTCAGAGAGGGATGCAGGGGCAGGGGCTGACTGGAAATGGGTTATTGCAGGTTGAAGTGCTGAGGCTGCACAAAGAACTCCCTTTAGCTCCTCGTGGTCAGAGGAATGAGGGAATTGCTCCACCACATCCTATTTGCTACGGTGGAGCCTCTTCTTGGCCCTGGGCCCAGTTTCACCTTGTTCCTGGTGTGCTGTGGCTGCTTTTTGGGGGAGGGTAGTTTTATGTCCCGTTACCTGCCTGTGTCCGTGTGGGGCTGGGGCCAGTCCACTCCAGTCCTGGACTCCTCCAGTCCAGCAGCTGCACTGGGACCCCACGTGGGAAATTGGGGCTGTATAGAAGGGAAAACTTTCCTGTGATTAGGTTGATCAGATACTGAGCTGCMCAGAGAGGTTGTGGGATCTCCACCCTGGAGGCCTTCGGGGCTCAATGTGCACAGCCCTGAGTGCCTGATCTCGGTGCTTTGGGCAGGGGATTGGGTTCCTGAGCCCACCAGAGAGGCTTCTTCAAAATTGAATTACTCTGGAACTGATGAGCCAATGTCTTCATGCAGTCCTATGGCCCTGACCAAAATAAATGAATCCAGGTCTGGGCTGTTTCTCTAAAGGGATCATTTTCTGGATGAATTTTGCTGCTTCCCATGACTTTTCCCAGCTGAGCCATGAGCTCTGTGGTTGGGCTGTGTCTCTGCATGTGCCTTGTGTTGTTCTGAGCCTCAGTGCTGGACAYCACAGGCTGCTTGTCAGTTTTTATTTCCCATTTCCAGCAACGTTTYTGTTTCCAGATTAATTCCCTGACCTATTTGGCGGGGGCAGAAACACAGCTGAGGGAGATGGGGCACCACAGCACAATCGTTGAGAAAAACCATTGAGCCTTCCCTGGGCTTTGAGTGCGCTCTCAGCGCTGCTTATTTCTAAGAAAGGAACAAAGGAGATTGTTCCTCATTGAAGTGCTTTTGGTCCGCTCCTGGGCCATGTGCTGTGCTGCCCCTGGCTGTTCCCAAAGGCTGGGGAATGGCTCTGCTCTGCTTGGGGAAATCAGCTTCCCCTGGTGCTGCTGCAGGCACCGAGGTCTGTTCACAGCTCAGCAAAGGGTGAGCTCACCAACTGCTCACAAGCTCAGGCTCACTGGATCCTGTGAGCAGATTGCTGCCACTTATTTCCTTGTTGCCGTAATAACGTGGCTGGGTCACGTCTGGAATAGCTCCCAAGGCTCTCCAGCGGGGCTGGAGGTCCCTACAGCTCCAAACCACCCCAGTGCACCGGGAATCCAGCCCRGCTGGTGCTCAGACAGCTCAAACCCTCCAGCTTCGGGCAGGGCTGCTTCAAATGCGGCTGGAGAGAGYGAGAAGATGCCTGTGCCTCTTGGCAGGGCTGGTCTGCTGCTCTCTGGGATGACTGAACGGCCCAGGAATAGGAGCGGGCGGATGGCTGCTCCGACAATTGAGACATCTCCGGTGCGCTCAGGGCCATTGTGCTGCTTCCTGTCCCTGCCTCGCTGGCTGCTCTGTGCGACAGCAAATCGCTCTGATGTGCTGCACAATGCTCTGCGAATCGCTCTGATGTGCTGCACAATGCTCTGCCTTCCTGCTGTGCCAGCCCAGCCCGGCCTGGCTTCCCTGTTGCCCAAACTGCGGGAAAAACAAAAACTCTACAACAATATTTTTAATGCTAGAAAGTCAAGGCATGACTTTATTTTCTGGCCAGGATGTTGTTCTGGYCRSAGAAATTAYCTYRTCTGCACATAGCCCAGGTGTGCAGAGAGAATCATTCTATGACACACYAATTTTACAAGATTTTCCCTCAAACTTTATCYAGTCAAAACCCAGARAACTTTATTGGTTTAATGATMATTRGTCCAACKTTGCACAGTTCTCAGTATTTGGGTTCCTATTGGAYCTGGATTTCTTCACCTCTGAKGCTAATTAGATCCTCCTCCTTATTTTTAAMCTGGTATATTTTCCAGCATCCCCCCAGACACTGGGGGAATTTCCACACCCTGATTCACTGGGTCCTGGCTCACCCCTGGGTGGGGRTGCTCAGCTTTGGGACAGAGAGGARCATTCCYGAGAGCCCCATCCCCAGCTGGGATCCTGCAAACGAGGGCTTCTCATGGGCTGCTTTGCTGTCCTCGACATCCCATCCTGCTCCAACATAGTCAGGGGCCAAGGGTGGTGTTTATGGGCCTCCTGTCCTGCCTTGGCTGCTCTCTGCTTGCATAGGGACACCTGCCACAGTGGGTGACAAGCTTGTCCCCTCCTGGCAGCCAGGTTTGGACGTGCTCAGCCATCTCCCTCTCTTCCAACACCTCCAGGGCCTGCAGCACCTTGTCTTGGGTGCTGGGTGCAGTCCAACCCTCGCTGAGCATGGGGGGATCGGGGTGCCTGCCCTCCCCAGGGCACTGCCACGACCCTTGGGCTGTGCAGGGGAGCAGGACCAGCTGCCCTCTTCTCTTTTCCTGTCTTTTTGACCCAACATGGTCATCCTGTGAGCAGGGGGTGCTTTCCACGGGCTGGCCAGGGCAGTGGCAGGGGCAGGGCAGTGCTGGGAGCTGCTGCTGTGGGGGTGACAGGACCAGACTGGGCTGGAGAGGGGACGTGTCCCCACAGAGCTCCCTCTCTGCCCCGTGCCCAGCCTGGCACAGGGACAGTTCCTGTCACTGGCAGCCTAGCCAGTCCCCACCACAGCACAGCAGGAAGAAAAGGAGATTTCTCCAAATGAGTTTTTTCCTCCTGCTTGTTTCCTTCTAGCTTTCCCCTGAATGTGCTGTCAGACAGGTGTGGGGAGCAGAGCCAGAGACCATCCCWGTGCCACGTTGTGCCTCTCCCTGCTTTTCCTGGGCTCTGGGGCACATCAGGCTCTGCTGCTCCACCCTGACCCTCCAGAGATWTGAAAACGTGGAAGGAATCCTGGCAAACCTGGTTTGTGGTGAAATGTGCACCCAGCTCTGCCCTTCCTGGCTCTGCCATCGCCCTCCAGCCAGGGATCGGCCCTGGCTCCAGCCCAGCTGCTGGGATGGGCAGCCAGTCTCAAACCTCTTGTTTGTTCTCCCTAAAGGCTGGCAGAAAATGGGATTTAAGCCATTCCTTAGCCCAGACTGGCTCCCTGCTTTTCATGTMCTGTGGGCACTGGACTGCTTGGCCCAGAGTCTTGGAGGGGCAGGGAACAGGAGCTGCTGGCTCTGCAGGGTGCTGCTGCCCAGATTCCCAGCTCAGGAGAGGAATTTGTGAGGGAACTGAATTCTGGTGGGTTTGGACCTTGTCAGGATCACTTATTACTGCAGAAGGAGTMACCAGAGGCCCAGGAGCAGCGGGGGGCATTCCCTGGGCTGTTACACTCACCTTTCTTTCCTGAGGATCCCCCATCCCCTGGAGCACCTGGTTAAAGCTCCCRAGGGAACGTGGCTGGGATGTGTTGGTGCTCTGAGCTCTGCTTTGCCAGGCAGCCWGGGGAGGTTTGATCCTGCTGGATTTGGGGTGTTCCAGCAGCAGGTTTGCTTCCCAAACTCTGCCTTTCCCAGAGGGAAAGCATTGGGAGAGGGGCTCCCATCGGCCTCACAATGAAAATGCTKCTGCTGGTCCTGCTGGGATTGATGGAGGAGGTGTTGGGGGTGCTCAGACACGGCCAGGGGGAGCAGGGGATGTTTTATTGTGTGCAGGGATGAGGGATGGACTCCCAGCCAAGCCCACTCTGCACCTGCTGCAAGGGTCCAGCATCCCTGCCCCTCTGGAACTGAGGATTTGGACGGGCAGCCCTGGGGCCAGGCTGCTTCCCTGACCCTCACCTGGCCCGGGGCAGCGCAGGGAAGGTCTTGGGAACACACAGGGGCTTCTCCCCTGAGATGCCCACAGCAGATCCCTGTGGTGCTGGGCTCCAGCAGCCGATGTGAGACGGTGTCCTAGTGTCCCCTCAGGGATTTTCCAGCCCATATCCTGCMAAATGCATTAAAGCTGAAGCTGGCAGTGCAGGCAGAGCTGGGACCCCACAAAGGGCATCTGGAACAAATATCAGCAAAGGGCTCCAGGCCACTCCTTTGTAGTTTCACACTGCTCAGGGAGTGGCTCCAGAGGCATCTTGAGTCCCTCAGTGGGTCACAGTTCTCCTCTTGACATCTGGGCTGCTGCCTGCAGYGGGACAATTGTTTTCCTCAGGGGAGCAGGGTGTCTGCAGCCCTGGGCAGAACCTGCTCCCAGGCTCAGGCTGCTGAAATGAAGCAGAGCTCGTGCTGGCACCACTTCCAGAGGGATCTGCAGCTGTGCCCAGGCTGCAGCCCTCATCTCCTGGCACAGACAATGCCATCAGGAGCCTGGGGCAAGCAGCAGAGCAAGGGCAGAGCTGCTGTGAAGGAGCCAAGGCAGCTCCTGGAGATGGGATGTCCCCTCTGGAGATGGGATGTCCCCTCTGGAGATGGGGTGTCCCCTCTGGAGATGGGATGTCCCCTCTGGAGATGGGATGTCTCCTCTGGAGATGGGATGTCCAGCTCTGGAGATGGGATGTCCTCTCTGGAGTTGGGATGTCCCCTCTGGAGATGGGATGTCCTCTCTGGAGTTGGGATGTCCCCTCTGGAGATGGGATGTCCCCTCTGGAGATGAGATGTCCTGCTCCAGAGCTGAGGTGGTCCTGTCCTGGGGCAGGTTCATGTCCTCTGTGAGGCTGATGTGTGCCCGGAGCTGGCTTGCCTCAAACTGGGGACACACCAAGGCCAGGGCAAATCTTTGGGCATGCTTTTGGGGTGGGTGCAGGGAAGGCTGGGCCTGCAGGAGCAGCCTGGTGGAGCAGCTGGAGGGTTCCACATCTCCTGGGGTAGGTGGCTGCAGATGAGGAGCTGTTCTGGGCTGCTCCATGGTTTAGCAAGGTGTGGATGGCGGGGTTGGTTGTTGTGTTGTCCCCAGCTCCATCTCCTTTCACAAAACTGAGGAAGTGCAAGTTCCTTGGCCAGCTCTCCTGAGTGTCCCATGCTGGGGACTTTGGGAAGTTTGCCCTAAGCCTGATGGAGCAGGATGAGCTCTTCCCGCTGCCCCTTCCCTTGCCCTGGGAAGAGCTCTTCCCTCTGCCCCAAATCCCTTGCCCTGGGATTTGGCTCCATTTCCTTGGAGAGGCATTGCCCCAGCTGCTGGCACTGAGGGAAGTTGGGACAGACAGCAGAACTGCCAGAGCCACCCAGGGCTTGGGCCAAGAAGCTGGGAATGAGATAYAGGAACAGGAGCTTTTCTGTCATTCCTTGTGGGAGCAAAGTGTCCGCAGGGATAAGGGGGAGTGACCCATCCCTGGTTCCGAGGGTGGCTGTGTGGGCACTGCAGGACTCCTGGGGAGTTCYCACAGGGCCAGGTGCCAGGGCAGGCTGGGCAGCAATACTGCACAGAMTGAAACCCCTCTTTTCCAGGGGGACAAACCCCCAGGAGGATCCCTGCCAGCCCTGCAGGATCCCGGGCAGCGCGTCCCGCCCGCGCCGGCCCCGCAGATGCCACACACATCACCGGGTCACAGCCTGGCACTGCGGGGACACAACAAACGTTCATTCAGTGCTGCTCCGGGCCAGCTCCCTGCCCGGGGCTCCACTCACAGAAATGCAGCTGCAGCTCCCTTCTGATCCTGGTTTCTCTCCTCTGCAGGTTCAGAAGATCGCAAGTTCTGCCTCCTTTACCTGGCAGAGGTGAGTGGTGCTSTTTTCCAGTTCAACTTTCCAGTGGGAGCTGGGCAGGTACTGACAGCTCTGATCCTTTCTCCTGGGGCAAGGAGCACTGCATGGACTGATTTTAATTTCCTTTGCACTGGGTTTGCCAGAGGCCTGGAAAGGAAATGTGATGGCTGTAGGATATATAGCCTGAATGCAAATGGAGGATATATGAGTAAGCTGCTAAAAGGTGCTGTGAACAGGGAGCTTGGGCAGCACTAGGACAGGTTTTGTTTTCCCCTTCCCCTTGTGGATCTCCCCTAAGGCATCTCACTTTTGTTTTCTCTTGGGATTCTTTCCCCTGGGGGCGGATATCTGCCAAATGTTTTGTCTCTATTTTTAGGCACCTTGCTTTTCTTGTCTTCAAGCATCCAGGTTTGGATGCTTGGAGCCCTCAAATAAAACAAGGAAGGCCAGCCTAAAGGACACAGAATTGTAGCTCTAAACCCTCTGAGTGCTCTAATCAGATTTGGGCTCACCCAGACATCAGCACAGTCTTTGTYCCATCAAGGACGCTGCAAAATTGGTTCACACTGAACCTTCCCAAACCATTGAAGGCTGCGGATTTTTTTTCCTTTTCCAGTGCCTGTTCTGTGTTCCTGCTTTCAAGGCCTCGCATTTTCCAAGGTGGGAAGGTGGATCTGGGAAAGCTCCCCAGGGCAGGCAGGAGAAAGGCAAACATTGCTCAGTGGCTCTGTGCAATAATGAGCCATTGTGAGGGCTGGGTGCGAATGCTCAGCGTGGAAGTTGTTCACCTTGAGTGGCTGGAGCTGGGCCAGGGCACGACTCACTGCAGAGTGAATCCTCCACTCGTCTCTTGTTCCTTCCCTCCTGTTCCTTCCTTGTCTGCTCTGTCCCTTGCTGGGGTGGCTGAGCCTGCCCTCGGGGGTTTGCTCAGTGCGTGTCCCAGGGCAATGTCACCCTGGGCTGGTGACAGCTCATCCTGGGCTCTGACTCAGCCAGGCTGTGCCCGGGGTTTGGATGAGGCTCTCCRGCATTTTCTCAGGCACTTGGAGAAATGCACTCAGAGGCTGATATTTGATTTAGAAGCTCAGTGCCCCWAAGTAGAAGTGACCAAAAGAGAGCTGGCTGTGTTTCATGAGWTCTTGAGAGGTGAAGGGCTGTCTTTGTCAGGCTGTGATGAAGCGCTGGGCATTCTCTGAGGGCCCTAATTGGCTGTAAGAGCTCTGGAGATGAAGATCCCTGGCATCTGTTGTGGCTGGAGTGGAGTATTTAGATAGAAAATGTGAGACCTTGGCCTTCCTACTCCTCTTCCCTCACAGGCTTCAGTAACTCTGGGCTGGCCATACTGGGGGATTCTGCAGCCCCCTTCCTGTTCCCCCTGTCCTCCTGGGCTGTTTTGGGGTAGGTCACCAGTGGAGGGGTGAGGCCCTAACCCTAACCCTTGCCCATCCATGGTGGCCAGGAGTGGGGGCTCTCCCCCTGTGCAGGGCCAGCCCAGGCTTTCAGGTGACATCGGGCCAGCCCCTRGCTCAAGGACAGTGCCTGGCTGAGCAGGATGTCCCCTGTGCCACCCCTTCCCCCCAGCTGGGGTCTGTGCTGAGCCAGGGGGACCCTGTGGCTCTGAGGTGAAGGGGACAGGGAAGCTCCAGCTGTAGTGCTACAGGCTCTCCAGCAGTGGGAAATTGGGGGTGGAAAGGGGAAGAGAGTGGGAGATATGCCTGTGAGTCAGCAGGGAACCAGGCCAGGACGGGGCTCTCTTACCAGACTTCTCTTCTGGGCACCAGTGATGTGCAGGTCACCTCCCCAGAGCCACGGGCAGGGGTGACAGGGGTGACAGGGGTGACAGGGGTGACAGGGTGACAGGGGTGACAGGGGTGACAGGGGTGACAGGGGTGCAGGGGACCAGGAACCTCCCAGCTGTGCAGCACCAAGCCTGGGTGGCTCAGTGAACTGTCCCACGTGCAGAGAGTTGGGCTCTTCTCAAACAATGGGATGTTCTGGGAGCATCTCATTCCTGCAGGGAAGCCAAGCAGAGCATTTCCTTCGGGTTGTTTCTCTTCTTTGCATTCACATTTTAGGAGCTGCAGAGCTGTGGGGATGTCACCAGGAGGGTAGCAGGGCATGGTGCCCTCAGAGGTGTCCCTGCAGGCTGGCAGGAGCATGGAGAGGGGCTGGGGTGCCTCTCTGGGCTGCTGGAGGGTGGCTTGGTGTGTTGAGGTGATTTTTGGCTGGGCTGGGTGTGAGGCATGGCCTGCTCTCAGATGAAAGCTGGGGCTGRACTCAGAAGTGGCACTGGACTGCAGGACACACGGGGCTGGGGAGGGTCCCTGGGCCACCCCAGMACAGCTCTCCCATCTCCTGATGGATCTGTGTCCAGTGGATGCCACACTCCGGGCTGTGGCAGCTTTCTTCGCACTGCTGAGAGGCTCAGCCTCCTCCCTGACTGTGGGAACATCCCTCTGCAAGGATGGATTCCCTGGGGAGGGACTGGCTGTGCCCTGGGGACATGGATTCCCCTGGAGAGGGGCTGGTTTGGCACTGGGGATGTGGATTCCCCTGGAGAGGGGCTGGTTTGGCACTGAGGATGTGGATTCCCCTGGAGAGGGGCTGGTTTGGCACTGAGGATGTGGATTCCCCTGGAGAGGGGCTGGTTTGGCAGTGGGAACACACTCAGGCTGCTGAGAATTGGGGTACAGGGGGATCAGGACTGTCCACCCTTGGACTGCCCTTGGACTGGTGGTGACAGCTGGAAAGGGTAAAGATGGGTGAGGATGGGTGAGGGCAGGATGAGAATGGGTGAGGGGAGGATGAGGATGGGTAAGGGGAGGATGAGGATGGGTAAGGGAAGGATGAGGATGGGTAAGGGAAGGATGAGGATGGGTAAGGGAAGGATGAGGATGGGTAAGGGGAGGATGAGGATGGGTAAGGGAAGGATGAGGATGGGTAAGGGAAGGATGAGGATGGATAAAGGGGAGGATGAGGATGGGTAAGGGCAGGATGAGGATGGGTAAGGGGAGGATGAGGATGGATAAAGGGGAGGATGAGGATGGGTAAGGGGAGGATAAGGATGGGTGAGGGGAGGATGAGGATGGGTAAGGGCAGGATGAGAATGGGTAAGGGGAGGATGAGAATGGGTAAGGGGAGGATGAGGATGGGTAAGGGGAGGATGAGGATGGGTAAGGGGAGGATGAGGATGGATAAAGGGGAGGATGAGGATGGGTAAGGGGAGGATGAGGATGGGTAAGGGCAGCATGCCTGTGCTCACACACCCTCTCGGTCCCGTGCCACCCTGAGGGTGTCCCCCACCCTGCCCTGCTCCATCCCTGGCCCTGGCAGCGGCTCTGCTTTGCCCTGAGCCCTCTCCCGGCTCAGCCTGCCCTGYCTCCCCCGGTGGTCACTCCCAGCTGGGCTCCTGTCGCCGTGTGCTGGGCAGACACATCCGTTGTGCTGCWCTGACGGGGCTGGGGGGTTGGAGGAAGCTCTTGAGCTGCTGCTTGTTGCCCACAAATCATCTGCAATGAGCACTAATGTGTTTAGTGCTGCAGTGAGCTGAGAGCAGCCCCGGGGCTGGGCTGACACTGCCTTTGCTGCAGGAAGAGCTCTCTGCCGAAGCCTTGAGCTGCAGCCTCCTCCATTGCTCATCCTGAAGGTTTCTGAGTAAYGCCCTGACCCGGGAGGTCACAAATTTGCATTTGGATCTGGCGTGTTGCAAAATGAAAACATGCTCTGATACCTGTGAGTTGCTTAATTTATTATAAACAAGAAAGAAAGTTCCAACCTTGAGGAAGTGTCACAAAAAGCTGCTGCTGCTGCTCATCCTGCCTGGTTGTGTGCAGTCAATCACTGCACAGGGATTGAAGCCTGGGCAGTTTGGTTGTTTGCAGGCAGAGCTAACAGGGGCTGCAGGGCTTGCTGTGGGTTCCAGCACAAAGGRGGTTGGTTTTACAGGCTCTTCATGGTGAGAATGGAAGGGTTTGGGGATCCTGAGTGCARGTGGAGCCAGTTCTGGAGGGGCACGTGGCATCCTGGAAAGGTTGAATGTAGAATGGAATTGGAAAGAATGTAGGATCATAGGGAGGTTCTCCACTGAGCTTTGTTCTCCACTGTCCCTTTTGGGGGTTCGTTTTGTCCCTGTTCTCCACTGTCCCTTTTGGGGGTTCGTTCCTTCTGGTGGCTGAGGGTGGCTGTGACAGTCCCAGCACAGACATGAACCAGGAATTTGGAAGTGAAGGTGGCACCTGTTGAGTTCAGGAATGCTGTGGGTGCCTGGAATCACAGAATCACAACAGCTGGGGTTGGAAGGGACCTCTGGACATCATCCAGTTCAACCTCCCAGCCCAGCCTGGGTCACCTGGGGCAGGTGACACAGGGGCATGTCCGGGTGGGTTTGGAATGTCTGGAGAGGGAGACTCCACACCCTCCCTGGGTAGCTGCCACCCTCCAGTGGATCCTTCCAGTGCTCTGACACCCTCAGTGGGAAGAATTTCTTCCTCATGTTGGGTGGAAATTCGTATGTTTTRGTTTATGGCCATTACAGCTTCTCTAACTTTTCTCTTTGCCAACTGCTTGGTGAAAAACTCTGTGTGGTCTCATTGTGCCRAGACCCGGCCTGGGCAGCTTTCCTTGCAGCATTTTCAATCCAAAGAGCAACGTTTAGAGTTGCTAAAACAGACCCTGCCTGTGACAGCTTCTGGCTGATTTGAGCACTGTAAGAGGTGGCTCTGGCACAGGGTACCCAGAGAAGCTGTGGCTGCCCCTGGCAGTGTCCAGTGCCAGGTTGGACAGGGCTTGGCTCCAAGCCCTGGGATGGTGGAAGGTGTCCCTGCCCATGGCAGGGGCAAGGGTGGGATGGGATGGGATGGGATGGGATGAGCTTTAAGGTCCCTTCCAACCCAAGCCAGTCTGGGATTCTGGGATCCAGTGTGGACCCACATTCTGCATCCCACAAGAGGTGAGTGTGGAGTTTGTCCCCATTTTCCCCATCCCACCCCATCCCCTGCAGGACACACGCACCTCCTGGGATGTGGAAAGCCTGTCAGAAGGAAATGTTTGCTGTGTGGTGGGAATGGGCAGCCTCCCAGGGAGCCATGTGGAGCTGTGAATGTGCTGCAGGGCTGTATTCACACCCTTCCCTGCTCCGGAAATATCCTGCCGAGAGGAAACTTCAGGTCAGGGGTTTATTGCATTGTTACAAGTGTTTGATTCAAACCCAACRCATTCAGACCAAGCTGACTCAAAACTAAACAGCTCAGTAAGTTTTTCCTTTGAAAAGCACTGGCAGATTTGATCCTTTTTTCTTTTTCCCTTTGGAAGTTTTCATCTGCAGAGTTTGACAAACTGGAGTTTGTCTTGGGAAGCTGCTCCAACAGAAAATCCTTCCAGTAACAGCTCCTTGTGCTGCTGTGGTGAGCACTCRTACAGAGCTGAGCAAATTAATGCTGTGAGTTTGTGCCTGAGCTGGTTTGGCCCTGGAGATGCCCATCCTGACTGCACAGGAGAGCCTCTGGACAAGTGTCAGGGCAATGCCACTGTCCCCCACTGTGCCCCATCACAGGATCCCAGAYTGGGYTGGGTTGGAAGGGACTTTCAGGATCATCTTGGCACCCATGGCCAGGATGCCACTCACTAGAGCAGGGCCTTGGGCACTTCCAGGGATGCCACAGCCCCTCTGGTCAGCCTGGCTGTGCGTGGATGCACCCTCAGGGTCCCCTTGGGCACAGCTCCTGTTCCCATCCTCGATCCCTGCAGTGAACACACGGGTCCCAGCTGCAGTGGGGCAGTGCTGTGCCTGGGTGAATGTGCTGTGCCTGGGTGAATGTGCTTCACTCCATCCATGTCCCAGGAGAATTCATTTCCCAGAGTGTTCTCTGCTCGTGCTGGGAGTGCTCACGGAATGCCCTTTGGGATGTGGCATTGTCCCAAAGGGAGGAGTCAGGGACAGCCCAGGTCTCCACACAGCAAAGGCGACTGCTGGGAAAAGCAATTTMCTGATGGCCCAGAGGATGAGGCTCAGGGACACGCTGGGCCATGGCAGATTTTGTACACCTGGATAATTCTGGAGATGGCTGTTCTGGACATGTCATCAGGASACTCTGCAAGGAGATTTTGGGCACTGTGCTGGCAGATCTAGAGGGCACTTGGGCAGATGGTTTGGTGATAGGGAAAAGGGCAAAAGGAGTGGCCAGGGGTGACATCAAAGCTATGTGAGCAAGTGAACAGTAGAGGAGGATTTGTTTAGTGAGGAGCTGCAGGGTGGGAGAAGGGCAAGGAGATGAGCCTTTGTCTGGGCRCTGGGCTATGAGCTCTGCTGGAATTGTACTCAATTTCCTCTCATTCATAATGGAACAAGGGATGGTGCTGGTGAGATTTGGGGCTGTAATTTGTCCTGAAGGATCCCCTGGGCTGCAGGGGACTGGGCACTGCAGACAGGGATCAACCACAGGACTTCASACAGAGACAGCTTGGAGACTCCTTGCTCTCTCCAGTTTTGTGACACAAACATTCTGACAAGGCAGGAGTGTGTTCCTCTGCCTTCCTCCCTCTGTTCCCAGCCCTGTTCCGTGGAAGGGGTCTCTCCCTTCTCTCCAGCCATTCTGCTGCTGGTGGCCAGGAGATGGTACCAGATGAAAATCCTTTCCTGCTCTCTGACATTTCCTCTGTTTCCTCCGTGCCTCATTTCTGGGATGCCGGAGAGCTTCCCCAAGCCTTGAGTCACCCAGCTCACATGAGAGCTGGACACTGCCTCTGTGTCCCTCTGCTCCAGCAGCAGCTTAACCCTTTCCTGAGCTGAGCTTTCCATTTCCCTCCCTCCAAAGCAGAGCAGCCCCTGGGTTTCTCTGGGTGGTGCTGAGGAGTCCAAGCTGGAGGTGCAGTGAGACAGCATCAGACCCATGGCAGCACTGGGAACAATCCTGCTGGAGGGTGTAGGACATGAACCCAGTGCAGATTGCCCCAGGGGCTGAGGCATTGCTGAGCTGYCCTACCCAGCAGTGACAGCCCCAAATTCCAGCTGAAACCTTCCCCTGCTCCGAGCTGGCTCCTGGGATGTCCCTGGAGCTGAAGCACCCATGGCAGTGCCTCTGGAGTTGGTGGCCAAGCTGCTGGAGTTGGTGGCCAAGCTGCTGGAGCTGGTGGCCAAGCTGCTGGATTTGGTGGCCAGGCTGCTGGAGCTGGTGGCCAGGCAGCTGGATTTGGTGGCCATGCGGCTGGATTTGGTGGCCAGGCGGCTGGAGTTGGTGGCCAAGCTGCTCTGTGCACACAGACCCTGGGCTTCACCTCCTCTGCCTGTGGACATTTCCCTGGGTCAGATGTTGGGTGACACCAGTGGCAGAAGCCCCAGGCTGGCACARCCCAGAGCAGGGGGACAGGGCAGCCCTGGGCACTGCCAGCTGCCAGTTCAGGGCTCTTTGGGCAGTCCCAGCTGGAGGAACAGATAAACAGGGACATTGCTTTCCTGGGTTTGTGCTTCTTTACACAGCTCAAGCTGAACCTGAGTGTTTAGATCACCCAAAAATGTGGGGTTTCCCCCCAGGTTTAATTCTGGGGCCACATTTCCCAGAAGCTGGCAAGAAGAGTTGATATGGTGCAGTTGCAATGCTGGAGAGGTTTTAAAAAGATCACCAGGGGGTGATGATTTCAGGGGGTCAGGGGCTGTTTGCACAGACTGGAGCTCGCTGTCCGTGGGGCTGTGCAGGGAAGGGGCATGGGAAGCTCTGGGAGAGCTCTGGGGCTGTGCTGGCAGTGGGTGGGTGAGCTCTGAGGTGTTCTCCTCTTCCCTGAGAGAGTTTGCAGAGCAGGAAGCTGCTGGCCCTGCTCTCTGCCACAGTGGTGTTTGCAGAAGAAGCTCTGTGCCTGGCTCCTCTCAGCAATTCCTGGGAAGGTTCTTACCTGAGGAAMCACTCAGGGACAGGGAGAACAGCCCTGTGTCCTCACTGGCTGCTCCACAGTGGATGGGGAGGGTTCTCCAGGCTGGCTTTTCCTCCTGGAGGTTTAACAGAACCATGGGATCATGGGATGGTTTGGGTTGGAAGGGACCTTGGAGCTCATCTTGTTTCACCCCTGCCACGGCAGGGATGCCACTCCCTAGGTCAGGGTCCTGTCCAGCCTTGAACACTTCAGGGATGCAGAATCCACACCCTCGGGGCATCCCCAGGCCGTGCCACCATCATTGCTCCCAAAACAGCCCCATCAGTGCTCCCCAAACAACCTCACAGCAGAGCCCCGCAGGGATTGCTGTGTCCTGTCAGTGTCGTGGTGTTATCTCCGTGCACATCCCCTCCTGCAGCACCCCTGGCACCTCTGGGCCATCCCAGCCTTCAGCAGGGCCCTGCTGTGACTGCCAGTGTTTGTTTTTTGGGTATCACCAGTGTGCCCAGCAGTCCAGAAGGCACAGGATGAGCCGTGGTGCCCCCAGTCCTCCCCACACTGGAGCCAACAGAACTTTCTCACCAGCCCTGGGTCGGTGGTGCATGCAGTCAGCAGCAGCAGCTTTGTGCACAGGATATTCCCAGGGCTGGCAGCTGCTCCTGGGGAAGGTTTGCTCTGTGATTCGCAGCCATTGTAGTCTGGAGCTGTTTCCGAGGTACTTCCCCTCTGGGATCTCTGCTTTGGCCATGCACCAACCCTCAGAGAGCTGGAGGCCAGGGGCTGGCAGGGCTGGGCGGGGAGCCTTGTCCCCAAATCACCCTGCCCCCAAACCTCCCTGTCCCCAAACCTCCCTGTCCCCAAACCTCCCTGTCCCCAAATGCCCCTGTCCCCAAACCTCCCTGTCCCAAACCTCCCTGCCACAAACCCTGCACGTGGAGGAGCCTGGGGAAGGGACAGAGGGGCTTCCCTGCATCTGGAGCTGTGGCTGCCCCTGGATCCCTGGCAGTGCCCAAGGCCAGGTTGGATGGGGCTTGGAGCAGCCTGGGACAGTGGAAGGTGTCCCTGCCAAGGCAGGGGTGGATCTGGATGGGATTTAAGGTCCATCCACCCAAACCATTCCATGATTCCATGACGTGACCCCTCCCTCCCACCCTGGGAATGTGTCCCTGGCACAGCCTGGGGTGCCAATGGGGAGGACACAGCCCTGGGCTCTGCTGGGCACTGAGCTCAGGGCACTACAGAGCTCACACCGAGTCACACCTCCTCCTCGTTCCTGTGATGTCTCAGGAGCCCCCTGTGGGTGCTGGACCCCTCACAGAGGGGCATCTCTGCAGCCAGAGCTCTCGGTGTGTGGGGTCTGGGGGCTCCTCCTGTGCTGGTGTCATTCTCTGGGAACTCCTCACATGATTTATGGGCCACAGACCCCTTTTGTTTGGTGTCTGCTGGAGTAACCAGGAGCCCTGTTTGGCCAGACATCTCCCCTGGGCACTGTGGGGTCAGGTCTCGGTCTGGGGGAGCTGATCCCATGGAGCAGAGGGAGCCTTTTCCTGCAGAGAACCCCTGGCTGTAGCAGTCCCCCTTTGGGGCAGGTCCCCCTTTGGGGCAGGTTTTGGGTAATCTGGGTCATTCTCTGCCACACCTGCAGTGTTTCCCTGCTCTCCCACGGGCAGTGGGGGGATCTGGTGCCGGTGCTGCCCTGGGGCCGTGGGCACCTGCAATCACCTGTTTGTCACCAGGGAGGTGGCACAAAGCCACCGCAGCCGCTGCAGTCGCTGCCTTTATCGGGTGGCAAACGCCCCCTTCGCACCATCTGCATCCTCCTTTCCCCGAGCCCTGAGGTCAAACCCTGTTCTCTCTCTGTAAACATTGGCAGCCCCTGCAGCAGCCTCCCTGAAGGAAAACAACAGAGGGGAGGGCAGTGTGTGCTGGGCACGGCTCCCTGGGCACSCTCCCCTGCGTGGGCAGCTCAGTGTCCAGCGTGGGCCGGGCTCCAGGGACACAGACCACGAGCTTTATCCCAAAAAATGCCTGCTCCTTCACCTGCCTGCATCCCAAAGGACTCTGCAAGCAGGAGCCAGGCTTTGGAGGTGGCTGTGGGTGCCCCTTTAGGCTGAGCTTTCCCCAAGCCAGATGAGCCATCAGCTGTAAGAGCTTTGCCAAGTSCTTTGACATCRGGTRTGATATCAGTGAGTAYRTGTGACATCTTCATGTTAAAATGYCACCAGAAAGTCTTCAGGTTTATTTTGTTTRTTCTATTGTTTGGTGGGTTTTAAAAATCTCAAACTTTAGTGCATTGTACATGAATTTGGTTTGAAATAATTGGTTGTAAAAGGATTGAATGTTCACTTTTTTCCTGGAAGTAGTAAAATGCTTGGCTTATGTCTGTTTTTGGGAGAGCAGGTTAATGGAAGAGGGAGAAACTTTCATTTCCAATCTCACTCCTTGGGAAATGTACATTGGAGAGGTTAAATGTCCCTGTGAAGTGATAAAGTGCTGAGATCTCATGCACAGAAATGAGAATAAARTCTGTGCAGGTTGGCTAAATGCAATTTGGGCTATTCACATCCCCCCTCGGCCTTGCCCACAATATCCAGGACACTCACTGGGGTGGTTGCCTTTCCCTGACCTSTGGAGCAGAGGGAAATCTCCTCTCCAGGCTGTGACATTCCGGGGTGGCCRAGGCCAGGGAGGCTGCAGCAGCTGAGGGGAGCAGGAGGGAGCAGAGGAGCTGAGCTGTGCGCTAAATCCAATCAAAGAGATGGGCTGTAATTGAATCAGYGAGGGGCTGGGGCAGGGCTGGGGCAGCTCTGTGTCTGTCACCAGCCAGAGCACAGAGATGTCCTTGGGWTGCCTTTGAGCCTCACTGTCCCCAGGGGACTCGCAGGAGCTGGAGGTGTGCAGCAATTGCACGCTCCAGGGTGGGCTCCTCCCAGCTGCCCCCGTGGCTTTGGGGCTCTGCTGAGCTCTGCTTCGTTCACTTCTGGCCCCAAATGCAGGGCAGGGAGATGCCAGCCTGGATTTCCATCCCAGCAAATGGGAACTCATTCTCTCCTCCAAAACTGGGAACAGCTGGSTGCCTTCCTAAGGGGTGAGTGGGTGTCCCAGTGGAGCAGCCTGGTTACCTGCTGGTGTGGGACTGGGACAGACTGGGACAACTGGGATGGGACAAAAATCACTGTGACACTCCAGGGATGCTCAGAGCATCACTGCCAGCCAGAATCTGGGGGGCAAGGGGCAGCCTCACCACCTTGTGTCCCTGAATCCCAAACCTCTGACTGTGCTCGGGAAGCCTGGGCAGGAATTTTAAGCCTGTAGGAATATGTGTGGGGATGTCCAGGCTCAAACTCAACCTTTCTCATTCATGGAAGTCTCCTTGGAGGGGCAGAGGACTCAACCAGAGACCYCTTTCCCAGGAGGTGAAGTGGGAACTTGATTTATTTACCACTTGAGGGGATTTTTGGTGAAACGTGCATGGATTCCCATCCAATGCAAACAGTGATTTAAATGGTGTGACTAAAGAGCATTTCCCCTTCTGGCTGTGTTGTGTCTCCGGAGTCACAAAGCTGCAGGTTCTCTCTGACCTTTCTGGGAAAAAACAGCTCTTGGGGACCTGCCCTTCTGGAAGGAAATTCTGGGGGAAAGAAAAGGCCTTTAGTGTAAGGTCTTTTTCCTTTCTTTGCAGTCTGTCCTGAAGTTCTGCTTTTGTTTTTTGGGTTTTTTTTTTTCTCTTCCCATCTGGCCACTTCAGGAGATGATCCAACCTTGGCCATTTCTGGACCCTTTTAAAAGTGAAACGTGCAAAATCCCAGCAGGCAGCAGATGTTACAATGCTTAATTTTTATCATGAGAGATAAGCAGTTGAAAGGCTGAGAGACAGCTGCTGAGAGAACTTGGTCAGAAAGTTCATSAAATGAGTGAGGTAAAGCCCAAAGAAAACCTGTCTGACAAGAACAGGGCTGCACCACAAAGGGGATGTGCAGGGAGAGGAGGTGGGCTCAGCTGGGATGACTTCCCATCATTTATTTTAATTCCTTATTTGCTGCACGTTGCTGTCAGACAGTGTGTGACCAGAGCTGCAGCTTCATTGCCAAATTCATCCTGGTGTTAATTGAGGAGCAGGATGGGGGGAGCTTCATCCCCAAATTCATCCTGGTGTTAAGTGAGGAACAGGATGGGGGGAGCTTCATCCCCAAATTCATCCTAGTGTGTGCAGAGTGAGGAGCTGAATGGGGAGTGAGTCTGCTCTGGGTTTATCCCCAAATTCATCCTGGTGTGTGCAGAGTGAGGAGCTGAATGGGGAGTGATTCTGCTCTGGAGTTTGTCCCCAAATTCATCCTGGTGTTAGGTGAGGGGCAGGATGGGGATGCTGCTCTGGGTTTATCCCCAAATTCATCCTGGTGATGAGGCTGCTCTGGAGCTTCCCTGAGCTCTTCCTCCTGGCCCCACCCAGCCCAAAGGCTCTCGTTCTCCCCAGTTCATGCTCTGGTGCCTCGTTAATGTTTGCATATGGCAAAGAGCAATTTCCACTCTCTAAATGAGTTGAGCAGACACGTTCCCAGTGCAGGGGCTGCCTGGGCTCTGCCCTGCTGCTCGTGGGAGCAAAGCAGCTCCCTGCAGCACGCTCCCTGGCTCTGGAGGGAGCTGATTTCATCTCTGTACCTTGCTGGTGCCCAGGGTGCAGGACAGGGGTGTGAGTTCTCCTGTTGGGCTCCCCCTGCTCCACCGTGCTGCCTGGGGAGCACGGAGTTTGCAAGGCCTGCGACACACGGCTAATGACCTTCTCCTGCCTGTGTTTCCTTTACGTCAGAAGTCGGAGTGCTTATTAAGTTTGGAGGCTTACTCCCAGGAGCAGAAGAAGAGGATCTGCTGGTGTCTGGCTGAGAACATCACCAAGCAGCAACATCCGGCAGCAGCTCCTACCGAGAGCAAGGTAAGAGAGGCGGGCRGGAGCTGGGAATTGCTGCCGGGAGCGTGGCAGGCTCTGCCTGCGCGGGGCTTTGCTGGGCGATGCTGCTGCCGGCGGGGCTGTGCAGGAGCCTTTGTTTGMCAGGTGAGCAGKGAGTTTGTATTCAGGCACCGCCGTRGCTGCAGCTCCCTGCCCTGCCTGGGGAGCAGGGGCTGCGTTCGCATGGCGGGCTGGAGCTGAGACAGGCTGGGCTGATGCTTCCAGCAGCTGCAGCTGGGCTTTGGACAGCCGAGGCTGTGCAGTCCAGTCCTGTGTGCAGTCCTGTGTGCAGTCCTGTGTCCAGCACCGTGTCCAGCCCCGTGTCCAGCCTGCTCCGAGAGCTCGGCTCTGGGCAACGCTGGGAGCACAGGGGGAGGCTCACGCTGTGATTTCTGGTCCTGCTTAAAAGGCCGAGCTTGTGGGAGGAGCTGGGGCAGAGATTTTCCCCTCCTGTGTGCTTGGCTGGGCTCAGGTGTTCGATCCTGACCCCACAGGATCCTCAAAGCACAGAGGTGTCCTTTGGAGGGTGCTGTTTTCACAGCCAGCGAGGCAGCCCCAGCACTTTTCCCACATAGAGGAGCTTCAGCCCGGCCCTGGAGCGCTGTCCCAGCAGCTCTGGCAGAGAAATAAATGTGTGTGTGGAGGGGTTTGGGGCACTGTCCCCCATCCCTGCCCTGCGGGGGTGCAGGGAACACCCTCCTCAGCCTCCTGTGGGGCTCGGCTGCCCAGGGAGCTGTTGGGGACAGTGGCAGTCTCTGCTGGGTCGTGTCGCGTTCCGGGGGTCGGGTTTGGATCGTTGGCGGGTGATGCTGCTCCAGGAGAGGAGAAACCCCCTGTGCTCAGGGTTGGAAGAGCTGTAAGCGCTGCARGTGGGGATTTCGGGGGTAAAACCCCCCTGGTGTGTGGTGGCGGAGCAGCTCCTGCCCCAGGTCGCTGTTGCCGTGCGGGTGCCGGGCCGGGCTGGCCCCAGGGCGGTGACTCGAGTCCCTGGAGCCGCTGCACCGCCAGAGCCGGGCTGGGGACATCGGCCGGGCTGGGGACATGGGCCGGGCTGGGGACATGGGCCGGGCTGGGGACATCGGCTGGGCTGGGGACATGGGCCGGGCTGGGGACATCGGCTGGGCTGGGGACATCGGCCGGGCTGGGGACATCGGCCAGGCTGGGGACATGGGCCGGGCTGGGGACAGGAGATGCGGCTTTGGCTCTGCAGCCTCCCAAACTGGGTCAGCACAAACATCTCCGCAGGAGACACAGCCTCCGGATTCCTTTTCCTGCACGTTTCAGGCGGACTAAAATAGCAACAGCAGCGCACAAAGCCTGAGAACCTGGTTACCAACCAAGGCTCCCGCACCGCCCAGGGCCCCGGGCGGCTGATTCACCGAGCTGACAGCRGCTCCTGCCCTGCTGGCTGGCACAACTCCGTGCCCGGGCATGGGGACCCTGCTGGAATCTGTGGGATGGGGCTGTGCAGGCGGTGCTGTGGCTCTGTGCAATCCCATGAGCTGGGGATGGCCCAGGGTGAAGCTGTGCAGGGACATTTCTGACCCGAGTGTTTCAAACAGCTCCTAAAAAGGGGCRTCTTGGTGGCTGTCCATGGTGACAGATGTCCTGGGCTGTTGGGGTTTTTGGGTGATGGTGTTGTTCACCCTCCCCAGCCCAGCCTTGCTCACAGCAGGGTGTGGGGCCGTGGCTCAGAGCAAAGCCCTGCTYCCCGAGGTGTGGAAGAGCCTGGCCACCAGACAGATGAAAAAGCACTCCAGAAGACATCACGTCTCTTTCAAAGGCTTTTCTGTGCCTGAGAGACCAGGAGGGTGTTCTTTGGGTGCTGTGAGAGCCAGCGTGGGCCCTCCTAAGCTGTGACAAAGGGGATTTGCCTTGGCTTGCCAGAGCTGATGGAAATCCCACTGGTAGGGTGTGGGGCTAGGAGGGAGAAAAGGAGCAGGAGAGCAACCACCAGGCACTTAATTGAGTTTATAGCACTATTCCCCATCCCAGCGAGGTGTAACGTGCCCAGGATGCAATTTTAAAGCAAACCTGTTGTGAAATACAAGAAGGAGCAGCTTGGGAGGGAGCTCCTGAGGGGACAGGTGAGGGTGCTYGGGGCAGGGTGGGCACACGGGGATGGGCAGGAGCCTGAGCTGGGTGAGCTGGGGCTGTGTCCAGGCTGGTTTGTTGGGACAGACCTCTCTGGGGATGCTGGAGCAGTGGGAAGCAGGAGCKGGGAAAATCAGCTGCTTCTTGCTGGGGAGAACTGATCCATTAGCTCTGCTCACAAGTCATTTGATCCTAGGGCTATTTAGGGAAAAAACCCCAGTGCCTGTGCTCTGTGAACAGCCAAATCAAGCTGGAAATATCAGCCTCAACAGGAATCTGATTTGCAAAGCCTTCAAAACTGCTCCAGCCCAGCAAGAGGCAGCTCATTTTGCAGTGTGGCCAAGGGAATGTGGGCTTTGCTGTGGGATGGGAGCAGAGGGCCAGCACAGCCTCGGTGCCAGGCAGGGATGTGCCCTGTGCCAGCAGAGCTGTGCCATGTGCCAGCTGTGTGCTGAACCCAGAGAAGGGGACACTGTCCGAGCAGAGAGCAGCTCGGGAGCCTCCACAGCTGCCAGCAGTGTGTGAGCTTGGAACAGCTCTCCCTTCAGCCTGCTCAGAAATCAGACAGATTYGGGGCTTTGGGATGGTGCCTCTTGTAATCAAGGCCCCCCTCAGCACCAAGGGCAGGGCAGGATGGTCCCTGTGGCTCAGGGACACGGCCCTGCAGAGCTGTCACAGCCTGGGAGGATGGTGGCAGGCCAGAGGGTGATCCCTCAGGACCCCTGTCAGCACTGCTGCTTTCTGAGCAGCTGGTTTGGGAGCAGAGCTGTTGGTTTCTGGGGGACTCGGGCACATGGTGAGTGCAGCATCTGCTTTCTGAGATGTAGGAAGAGCAACCCCAGAGGGATGCAGCTGTGATAGTCCAGCCCTGCTCCCATGGAGGCTGTTCCTGCTGGAGTCAGGGCAGGGGGAGCTCTGGGATAACGGGGCTGTGGTTGTGGTCCAGCYCTCTGTCCCCATGTCCAGGAGATGTGGTGGAAATGGGGTTTTTCTGCTGCCACTGTAAGACTTGGCTGAAGTTCCCTGAGCTGCACACCCACCCTGCCGGCTGCAGCAGCTCCCATGAGTTATTCTGGGGGCATTTTCTCCACCTGTAGAGCTTTCCCCACTCTCACCCCTGTGTCCGGCTCTGCTCCAGGGTGCTGCTCCCTGCCCTGTGCCTGTGCTAAGCCAGTCCCTGTAAAACACACCCCCAGGGTGACCCAGCTGGGCAGCAAACCTTCCCAAGCGGGGCTGTATGGAGCTGGAGGCTGGCTGGGRCTGCCAGGAACCGCAGCCATGGCAATTTGATTATGGAAAAGCAGCTTTTTGCCTTCACTGAGTGAAGGAGGCATCCTCCCCCAGCTGGGTGCTGCCCATCAGTGCCCTCAAACTGCTGCACCAGCTCGGGTTGCTTCAGCCTGACTGGAGGGAGGGCAAACTGCAGGGCAGGGAAGGGCAAGGCACAGGGCAGGAGCTGCTGCAGCTGCTTTGGCTGCCGGGGCAGAGATCCACAGCACAGCCCCTGAGTGTGATGGACCTGCTGCCACCGCCTGATTCTCACTGCTTGTTTCTTTGTGTCTTCCACACTCAGAACGGCTGATTACTCTTCCCTTCTGGCTCCRTGACCTGAGATTACCTCGGAGATGATGGCTGGCTGTATCTGAAAGATGCAGATTATCCTTAAGCTAAATAATTACGGACACTCGGTGGCGTGGACTTTGGGAGTCCAGGACGGGTGCTCCCCTTGTTTCCCGAGGGAGGTGGTGGATGCTCAGCGCTTCCCCGAGCCCGGCTGCCGTCTCTGTGCCATGGCTGCTGTCGGTGTGAGCAGGYGTGGATGCTCCTGGCCCTTCCTGGCAGCGCTGGCTCCGGTGCTGGGAACGAGCGGCCGTGGGTGCGTGGCTGGGGGGAGCTGCCGGCCCCTTCCTGGCCCTGCCTCTGCTCAGGAAGGGCAGGGCTGTTTCTCTCACTTATTTACAACGTGCTTGACAAGTGCGAGTAAATGAGCTGTCGGCAAAAGCAAACGYTGTGTGATGGACGGTGATTGGAACCAGGGCTGGAGGGGCGGGAGGGCTCCCGAGGGCGCAGGGACAGCGCTGCTCCCCGGGCACCTGGGCACGGTTCAGTAGGGTCACCCTGCCCCTGTCCCATCCCTGCCTCCTTTTCCTCGTCCTGAGAACCCCCCACCTGCCCTGCTGTCCCCCCACAGTGCCTGCTCCTCTGCCCCAGCAACTCCCTTCTCACTCCGGGGCATCTCCTGGGATGGTGGCCACGCACACCCCTGAGCTGCCACAGCGAGGGACTGTGACAAGTGCTTGGGGTCAGGGATGTGGACAKCCCCATTCCTGCCTGTCTCTGTCTCTGTGAGCAGGTGCTTCACTCACAGCAGTGTAGTTACAGTGTGATCAGCTCTTTGATGGGGAAGGAGGGGAGGATTTTGTACCTTCTTATCTTGGTTTGGGCCAAAGYCTTTCCATGTTGGGCTGGGAATCTGCTGCCCCATGTGTGCCAGCTCTSCTCCAGGGGATCCTGCTCATCTCCTGGGGCAGGGCACAGCCAAGGGTGCAGGAGATCTTCACCAGAGCCTGCTTTCCTTGCACGATGCCAATGCAAGAGTCTGGGCAGGGCTGGGCATATCACAGCAGCACCTGGAGGGCCAACCTGACCCTGGGCACACTCCCTGAGCACCTTGTGTGTGCTGCCAGGGGGCWTAAACAGGGGAGAAAGCCTTGAGGTGGGTTCTGTCCCAGTGAGGTGGCAGGAYGGGCAGCCAGGTCACGAAAGCAAAGCTCTGTTGGTCACTGTTGCACTGCTCCACTGTCCATGGTTCCACCATTCCACTGTGCCACACCAGGGAGCACAGCCCTGGATGGAGAAAAGTCATTACTGGGGACAGCCAAAGGCTCCATGAATTTATGAGGTTGTGGGACCAGAGATGTTCTTCCTCTCTGAGTCAGGCTCTGGTTCAGCTCTGTCCACCTAAACACCAGGAGGAAGCTCTCTCTCTCTCTCTCCTTGAATACAGTTACAGAATCCCAGAATGGTTTGGGCTGGARGGGACCTTGAAGTTCATCCAGTTCTACCCTCCTGCCATGGGCAGGGACACCTCCACTGTCCCTGGATGCTCCCAGCCCCAATGTCCAGCCTGGCCTTGGGCACTGCCAGGGATCCAGGGGCAGCCACAGCTTCTCTGGGCACCCTGTGCCAGGGCCTGCCCACCCTCCCAGGGAAGGATTTCTTCCTGAATATCTGATCCAACCCTGCCCTCCTCCAGCTTCAGGCCATTCCCTTGTCCAGTCACTCCATGCCCTTACCCAAAGTCCCTCTCCTGGAGCCCCTTTAGRTACTGGAATGCACTCTCAGGTCTCCCCAGAACCTTCTCCAGGCTGAACAGCTGCACATCCCTTGGCTTCCAGCCCAAAGCTCCCTGGGGAGGCTGGGATGGGCCTGGCCACTCCTGTGGGGCTGGGCTGGGGTACTGAGTTATTTATGATCTCCCCTGAGCCCTGGGTCACTGAAGCCTGGCTCCCCTGGGCTCACTGCCCAGCCCTGAGGCTCTTGGTGCTGTTCCTGGTGGCTCTGAGGCTCCAGGGGCTCCCAGCCCAGGAGAGGCACGAGCAGGAGCTSTGGAGAAGATGCTGAGAGCCACAGCTTCCCTGGGTTTGTGCTTTTGCTTAGCTGGGCTCCAAGGCCCTCAGCAGAGCAGACCTCCCCCCTCCCACAAACACCGGCTCCCGTTTCTCTGGGAGATCTCTCCCAGCTGCACCCAGGCTCGGTGCAGGGCTGCTGCAGCAGGAGGGCTCGGGGYTGGAGCCGGGACATGAGCAGCCGCCAACACTTCCATCACGGCCAGAGGCAGAATTAAACCCTGCAACAGGATTCGCTGCTCCTGGCRAATCCCCAGAAGGGCTGGTTAAGAGGGAAAGTGCCGGCAGGAGCGGCGCCGGCAGCCCGGGGGGGTTGAGCAGCGTGAGATCATTTGCACAGGGTGGTCAGAGGCACAGACTGAGTGCTCTGAGCCAGCGCTGCCGTGATTTAATGAAGGGGCTGGAAGTGCTTTGTTGCCGCGCTGCCTGCCAGGCTGGAGCCCTGCTCTCCTGTGCCCAAACAGCTCCTGCCTCGGGGGTCTGCTCCTTCTCTTCCCTCCCAGCATGGGTTGTGAGTGTGTGGCCGGCAGCCTCTCATGTCCAGATCAAGTAACTCATTGCAAAAGTTGCTCAAACCCTGATATCTCGGCAGACTCAAAGGTTCTGTTCAAAATGCTGGGGGCCTTTGGGTGGGGATGCCCAGAGTGGTGTGGGACTGGTAGGCACAGCTTCATCCTGCCCCCCTGGCATCCTCTGGCTCCCGTGAGCCTCCGTGTCCTGCCCTGGAACGAGCACCTTCCCGATGAGCAGCAGGGCCAGGCTGGTCAGCACTGCTGCAGGAGAGCTGTGTGTAGCTTTGGAGCCACCAGGGTTGGTTCTGGTGGCATTTGGGATCCCTCCCTCCYGTGTGTGGCTCTGGCCATGGCCCTGGGGGAGGCACAAGCAGCAGAGCTGCTCTGCCAGCTCCTCTCTCCCAGTTTCCTTCCAGTGATCTCTGCTGGCAGCAGGAACAGCTTCCAGAGCCAGCCTCATGGTCCTGTGAGTGGTGTTGGAGTGAGTCCTTCATGGTGGGTCTGCAGTGGCTGAAGGCGTCACCTCCCTTGTCCTGCTCGTGGGACAATGCCCCTGTCGGTGCTGAGGAGAGATTCCCCCTCTGACAGCACCCAAGGGACAGGGTGCTGAGGGCCGTGGGCTGAATGGCAGTGACAGCATCTGTTCCTTCCTCCCCCTTTCCCACCACTCTGGATTTTTATTGCCAGGGTTATTTATGGCCCAGACATCATCTCACAGCTCCAATCCCACGGCTCTTGCCCTGCGGTGGTGAGGCTGCAGGCAGCAGCTGGAGCCCAGCTCAGGAGCTGTGTCCCTGTCACAGCAGGCACAGAGCAGTGGCTGTGGGCACGTTTGGGTGCTGGCAGTGGCTGTGGGCAGGTTTGGGTGCTGGCAGTGGCTGTGGGCACGTTTGGGTGCTGGCAGTGGCTGTGGGCAGGTTTGTTTGGGTGGTGGCAGTGGGCAGGTTTGGGTGGTGGCAGTGGCTGTGGGCAGGTTTGGGTGGTGGCAGTGGCTGTGGGCAGGTTTGGGTGCTGGCAGTGGGCAGGTTTGGGTGCTGGCAGTGGCTGTGGGCACGTTTGGGTGCTGGCAGTGGCTGTGGGCTGGTTTGGGTGCTGGCAGTGGCTGTGGGCACGTTTGGGTG
>NW_026623989.1:0-2270 GCF_030028575.1 Malurus melanocephalus | reverse complement strand
GGTTTGGGTGCTGGCAGTGGCTGTGGGCACGTTTGGGTGGTGGCAGTGGCTGTGGGCAGGTTTGGGTGCTGGCAGTGGCTGTGGGCAGGTTTGGGTGGTGGCAGTGGCTGTGGTCAGGTTTGGGTGGTGGCAGTGGGCAGATTTGGGTGCTGGCAGTGGCTGTGGGCTGGTTTGGGTGGTGGAGGGGGCATTCCTGACTGAGAGGGGCTGGGGACTCTCAGTCTGGGGGTGCTTGAAATCCCAGGGACATCTCRATACCCCCAGTGTGGTGACATCCTGTGTCCCACAGACCTGCAGCCAGCCAGGGGGCCTCATGGAGGGAACACAAACCCCACCAGTGCAGGCAGGGTGGGAGCTGAGTGCAGCTGTGGGGTAGCCATGCCCTGTCACTGCTGTCCCCGGTGACACCGCGTGGCTGAGCTCAGCTCTGTCCAGTGAGACCAGGGAGCTTCCACATCTCCTGTACCACTGCAAAGCTGTGGCTGCCCGTGAGGCAGAGGAGTTCCTCTGCTCCATCCCAGGAACATTCACGTGTTTGCCGCTGGCTGGAGCAGGGGGACGTGTGTGCCCGAAGTCTGAGCACAGCTTGTCACCGTGGCAGCACGGCCCCGCCACGAGCARTGCAAGTGGTGCAGAGAGAACCAGCACATGTCTGTGAGGGTGGCTGTGCACACACCCCTCGCTGGGCTCTCTCTCTGGAGCCAACTTGCCTGTCTTGGTCAGTTAAGTGTCATCCCAGGAGGAGAAATGTCCAGCCRAGGCAGTCCAACCCCAGCCCGGTGTGTGTGGTGGTGTCACRAGAGGGCACCGGCYGTGCAGGAGAAGAGGAGGGGCCGAWGGTCGTGCGTGGGCTGTCCCCTGCATGGACACCATCCACCGTCCTGCCTGTTTATTCTCCTTGTCCCTGTCCGTTCAGGTCGAACCGCTCAAAGAGGTTGGGGTGCAAAACTCGAAGTGCCCCACAGCAGAGCATCCCCCAYTTCAGAGCTGTCCCTTTGCCACAGAAAACAGACTGGGGGGAMAAGCCCTCACCAAGAGCGAATTTATAGCAGAGTTTCCTTAAGCAGGAAGCACCCGGGTCGKTCCGCGGTCGGTGTCGCTCCGGGGCAGGACAGGGCAGGAGCGGGGGAGCGCGGCGGCTCTCAGGGTGATGCATGGCCTTTCCTCAGGGCACAGCGGCCGTGCGCTGCTCTCAGCAGGTAGCAGCACCTCCAGGGAGAGCTGACAGAGCCATAAATAGCACCAGGGGCACGAGGGAGCCGTGTCTGGGAGAGGCTGGGGCGGTTTCAGCCGGCGCTTGACACGGACATTAATAACGGCGGGGGCAGAGCCGGAGCGCCGCGCCAGCAGCAGCCGAGCGCCGCTGCGGGCACATGGAGGGGCCGGGACTGCCGGGGGAGATGCCGCTCGCTCGGCCCGGGGGATGCAGCTGAGAGCCCGCATTTGGTAGGTTTTACTCGCAAAGATTGCAGCCGAAAGGCTGTACCCTTGGCTGGGCAGGATCCAGGCTGAGGAAGCGCCGATGTCCTTGGGGATCCACCTGCWCTGCTCCCGGCGCTGCTCCGCCTGCGCCGGGCTGGTCCCTGCTCTCTCCTGGGGAACCTGTGGCTCCTGCACAGCTCATTTGCTACCGGGCTTGAGGGTTGGTAAGGAGCATTCGGGAGGAGCGAAGGGGCATTTGTGGCGGCGGGGACCTTTTGAGGTTCCCTTTCAAATCTGGGCTATGTGCGGTTGTGCCGTTGGCATCACTGGCTCTTGCGATAGGATCAGCATTGCAATGTGCCCACAGTGTGGGTTTTCTGCTCCAGGACTTCTGCAGCCTTTTGGATACCCGCCGTGGGCTGGCACTGGGGACCGTCACGCCGTGTGACGCTCGGAGCCTCGCTGGGGATGGAGGGCACCGGGCAGGGCATGGGCTGGGGTCCGGAGCTCCGGTCCGGAGCTGGTATTGCCGCGGCAGCTGCGGGGTGGGGCCGGCAGCCCGGAGCTGCGGCGGTGGCGAGTCCCCGGTGACAGCGGGGGAGGGTCGGTCCCGGGTTTGACGGGGTTTGTGGCTGACACCTTCAGCTGGGGCTTACCCCGGAATGCGGGGTGCAAGCTGAACCCGCAGCCGGGCCCCTCTCCCCGGGTACGGGCCGGGCTGCTGCCCTCGGATAAGCGGCGGCTCCTCTTCCCGCTGAGTTTCGGGTTGGGAGCGGCGCCAGGAGCGGCGCAGGGCTGGGCACGGGCAGAGCCCGGAGCGCAGGGACCCGCTGGGAATGGGAATGGGA
>NW_026623988.1:219683-237511 GCF_030028575.1 Malurus melanocephalus | reverse complement strand
AGTTTCTTCCATTTTTGTAGTGTTTTCTATTAGTTGTGTAAGAGAGTACCTGTACCCAAAGCACCCCAGCCAGAATTTCTCTCAGTAAGGCATGCTCTGATGTCCAGTCCTGTGGATCTTGTAGACTCCATGCTCCAACACCCTCCTGGCTGGAGCCAACTCTCCTCCCTCCTACTGCCAGCCAAGGAGCAGGGTGAAGGCAATAGCCTTCGGGGTACAGGCTTGTTTAAACTAAGCCCTCATTATCTGGCAGAAAGGAGGGGGAGATAAATCGAAGTCAAAGCTGTGACTGACTGTGCAAAAAAATCATATGACTGCAGTGTCCTCATGTGATTGCTTTTTTTGTTATTCAATCAACTGCATTCCCAGTTGAAATTTCAGGTTTTGAAGGCATTCACAATTATTTTTTAAACCATGTGGGACATTAACTTTAATTGCACTCCTTTGTTTTCAGGTTGTTGATCCTAGAAGTGAAAAGTGACCTTCAAACACTGTGGTTCAGCACTGGGAGCCTGATCCAGTCTGCTGGGGAGAAAGGAGGTCTGAATTCTTATTCCCAAGAGAGTTTTGAGAACCTCCAGAAGAAAACTGCTGACAACAAATGCCCGTTAATTAAAACCAAAAATTTATCAGCCTAAAAACAATAAAGTTGGTTAAGATGGAGTTTTTTTTTGCCATGTTATTTGATACATGAAATTGTTACATAAATTTTGAGTGACAGTCTGAATAAGAACCAGCTGGTAGAAATTATTAAACATGTTGTAAATAGACTTCAGAGGCATTGAGGATCAGGCCTGTGGTTAGAGGAATCCAAACCCACCAGGGCTGGGGTAATAACTAAAAGGTGGCTTCACTGTGACACTCCAGTCATTCACGTTCTTCCTCCTCTTTCTTGGGCTTAGATTACACATTCCTGCAGGGTTTACACCGAAAATATTTGGGTCCACTTGTGCTGTGGCTGTGGCAAACATCTGCAAGAAAAGAGGAGAGGAGAAGGGAAGAGGAACAGAAGTGTAAAAGGAGTGAAAAGAAGAATAAAAAGCTAAAGAAAATTATAAGTCAAGACTGAAGGGACCATCTGCAAATCTGAGCTGACTTCTCCAAGTGTCCTGAAAATGTGTGTGTGAAAAGCTGAAGGGTTGCTTTAAACCGGTGGATCTTCCCCAGATCTTAAATTACCTTTAGAGTTTCTACATTATTATTCTTGGTCTCTGAGAAACAGCTTTGCAATTTAAACAAGTGAATTGAATCAGGCAGCTAGAAAGGAGAAAAGGTTTGAAATACATCCTAAACATTCTCCCAGCAAAGAAACACATTCAGGGAGATTTAGGGCTTCATCTGACAAAGAAGTGCGTGGGCAGGAAGCGCTTGGTACTTCACAGCTTTAGCACCTCAGTTATTAAATCTCATYGAGGAGATACACATCTCTGCTACCTGAAGGGCTGTCAGATGACAGGGTGTGAACACATCATGTGTACCTGCATGTCTAGACTGACAGAGCTGGCATGCTCACACTGCTATCACACTGCCATCAGCGCAACACGAGTACAGGAATTGTTTAAAAAAAAAAAAAAAAAAAAAAAAAAAAAAAAAAAAAAAAAAAAAAAAAGAAAAAAAAAAAAAAAAGAGGGGGATTTAAAGTATGAACTTGGCTTTTGGCCAAGACAGCAAAAGAAAACGAGACAATCTTGTTTTGGCAACCAGGTACATTTAGGTACATGTTGTCTGCCATTACCAGTGATCTCTCAAGGCAACTCTGCTTTAAGGCTCAACAAATTCCCTTTCTGGGAAGAAATCATCTGTGTCACACTTCACATGGGACAGTGGACATCAGCTGATTGAACCAAACAAGCAAACAAAGCTGCCTTAGCAGTCAGCAGTTCTCATTGTACCAGGAATGAAAAAAAGAGCTCCTGATGAGTTTCCACTATCATCTATCTCAGTTTATCACTGAAAAATGAATTAACCCATGCAACAGATCAAACAGGGTTTTAGTAATTTCAGTGCCTTTATTTTTTGCCTTCATAGTAGCTAAAGCTATGCATTTTACCATTTTTTATGGGACAGTGTTTCCTTGCAGTCATGCATTTCTCCAAATTCCTCTGTTGGGGATGCTCATAGAATCATGGAATGGTTTAGGGTGGAATAGACCTGTGAGATCATTGAGTCCAACCATTAACCCAGCACTGCCAAGTCCACCACTAACCCATGTCCCRAAGAGACACATAAACACATCTTTAAATACCTCCAAGGATGGTGACTCCACCACTTTCCTGGGCAGCCTGCTCCAATGTTTGACAAGCCTTTCGGTGGAGACATTTTTCCTAATATCCAATCTAAAATTGTTTCCAATGTAAAGATCTTTTCCAAACTCAGCATTTGACCACAGCATAGGAACGAAAAATGACCACAGCACAAAATAAGGCCCAATTACCTGAAAGGAGGTTGTAGYAGGGGGTGATCTGTCTCTTCTTYCAGGTGACAACCAACAKRATAAGAARAAATGGGCACAAGTTGCACCATGGAAAATGCTGAATTTTTTTTGTGATACAGGTAATTTTTAGCCAGATTTGCTCTTGAGGGAAGGTTTGAATGAGCCTGCCAGCTCTCTATTTTTTTTGGTGCCTCCCTACAAATGCTAAACTCTCTGCTCAGTCATAGCTGTGTGTGTGACAATGCCCAAAATGCCTCATAAAAGCTTCCCTTAAAAGGTAGGGGAACCCAAGAAATCAATCACCTGCAGCACTTTGACATCAGCAAATCCTCACAAGAGCTCAGCCTCGAGGTAAAGACCCCCAGACTGCTCCAGCCCACTCATCCCCTTACAAGGAAGTAAGTTTATTAAATATCTCTGGATAGGTTTGTTGGTTTTTTTTTAAACTATGGTGACAGAGCAAGGAGGAGGTGTAGCCACCCCAGCAGTCCCAGTGCTCTGCTGTGGTAGCCCATGGTCTTCCAAAGTCTCTGGAAGCTTCTAGAGCTGACCCACCTCAGCTGACCCACTTTAGTTTTGCAGCTGCCCAAGTTAATTTGCAAACTGGACACTGGTTTTGCTCTACTACTTTTCTCATCTTGATTTAATGAATTGGTTCAATGATGTGGTTTATAGTTATCATGATTGATCGAGGCACAGACCTCTTCCAATCAGGAAAGCAGATAACTGTGGTAAAAGCACATGATTATGGCTGCATGAAACCCACACTTTTCATCATATTTTAATGAAATTGATTCAGACCTCCCTGCTGCCCAAAGAGATGCTAAAAGATTGATTTTTGTATCAGTCTGCTCAGGAGAGCCATCAAATTTTTGCAGAAAAGTTATGTTTTCTCTAAAGAAATTAATTGATATTTTGGCTAGGAGGAACAGGAAAAATTCTTCCAAAAAAAAGTAATCCAGAAACAATCAAACCAGCAAAACCCCAGCCAAAATAATGACCTCTCAAAGAGAATATATATAATAAGAAAATCTGCTATGTAACCACTTTGGTGGGAGGACACTGGTGGAGAAATAGTCTCACAGCCAAAGCTCCTTTAAAGCTTTTCTTAGAAACAGAAGGTAAACTGAAGGTACTCAATTGTACCTTACTCCCTGCATATGCTATGTTTCACTTGTTATGGGTGAGGGATGAGTTCACCACAGAAGCTCAGTTGTTTTATAGTCCAGTGAAATTGCCTTGTCTGCTCAAGGAATAACCTCAGTACTTCCCTGAAACAGGAGTCTGAATTGATGAAAATGCTAGCAGCTGAACTTTAGCGTTACATACTCTTTAATGTGTTAACATCAAAAAAATGGGCAAGATGCTGCATTTTTGGAATGTATTCCCACTGAATCGTGGCAGTAATTCAGAGACTAATTTCTTCCTTAGAAGCTAGAGCAAGCAGTAAATATACAGGCTATGGAGAGAGGAGAGAAAAGATGAATATATTACAAAGCAACCAGCTTTTAATCTAAATGCCCCCTTTATATATAACATTTATGGCATAAAAGGAAGGCAGACTCTGAGCACTCCTAATGATGTGTTGCTTTCACCTTAGGACTTAAATCCACCTGGATCCACCTTCTGTGGCTGACAGCATTGAGGGGGACTCACTTGGAGGTGTGGAGAGAAATAGAAGAATGAACTTAAATGAACACCAATATCCTTTGTTTGTATTCTCTGTGATAGGAGCAGTAAATTTGCTCTGATTCTGTTTTAAATCTGCATTGGAATATGGTTATTTTATTTCAGCTTTCTTTGCCAATGCTGGAAAACCTAACATGGCTTTACTGTGTTACCGTGTGAGAACCAAAAAATTGATTTAATACAGCAGCCTACTTGGAATCCCTGGCTTAAGTGAAATATTGAGGGTAAAATCTGTCTAGCATGTGGACTGCACTGATCACCAGAGCTATGAGTTCAGCATGGGAAATACTTTATAACATGATTAGAATCATTACAGAAAATGTGTGTGCATCATGTAATAGGAAAATCTGCTTCTTAGATCTATAATTTAAACTGTCTCCCCGAAAAGAGAAAAATAGCTTAACAAATCTTCCCTCAGCCATGCTGCTTAATTGCAGCTGGCTGCTCAGAGCTCTACTGTACCCCATGGTCTGGGAGGAAGGGAAAGCTTTTGGGTGCCCAGCATGAGAGGCTTCACTGCAAATGGTTCTGCTCTGCTGCTCATGGAAAGAAGGTGAGCAGTTATTAAAACAAAATTCAGATCAAATGCACGGTAGCTGCCATTCTTCTCAGTAAAGGTTATTATATCCAATCTGAATAGTCTGAATTTGGTCCTCTACTGTGTCTGGCATCAAAGTATAAAAAGTGGAATAGACCTGAAGGAAACAAAGTAAAGAAATGAGAAGCATAAGTGAAGAGGAGGAAAATGGATTGTACATTCAGATCTCTGAAAATTCACATTGATTTTTCACGCTCCAGTTGTGGTGAGAGGTATTTGGATAAGGGCAAAAAAAAAGTTTTTATTAAATAAGAACAAAATTATGAAATAAAAATAGTTATTATAGATATTATTTGATCTCTTAGTTACTAATTGTTTGTTACATTTCAGAGTACCTACTTCTTCTATTATTACACAACACAAAAGAACTTCTGTCAAGAAAAGCTAGTTATTGAATGGTGTGTTGTAGAATGAAAAACCCAAGAAAAATCAGTATTTGCTAAAACATAGAGGCCAAGGAAACTCAAGTTATAAGTAATCCTTCACAGAACAATTTTCTTACCAGTTCAGCTTTTGAGGGTGTTATGGTAACAAATAAAAACTGCCTCACATGAGTGCTGAGAGAACACTAACTCATTACTAATACCTTTTCATGTATTTGAATTTTATTCAAATCAGAAGTTTAATCAAGACATTGACAAAAGTAAAGAAATGTAGTATATTACCCATGTGGTTACATTTGTTTTACTTAGGATATAATGGGAAGTGAGAGCCTCTTTACCTTTTCATGCTGGCTTTTTGTCTCAGATGAAATTGAAAAATCTGAAACTGGGAGCAAATGATAAAGCTGTTTACCTGTTTCTTGGCAGCTAAATTCCTGGATTTCACCCAGATTCACATTTATATTCTCTTCCTCATCTGTGACCCTATACCTTTACTTTGAACACAAAAATGTTTATATTTTTAGGCATAAATAATCTTCTGAGTAGTAAAACTCAGCCGAAGGTCACTGATGAGTGAAAATGAGGAAATGAACCTCACAGTGGGAATGCCATTGGATGTCATTAACTGTGGTGGTGTTGTCACTTGGCACTGGGGTGAGGAGAGGCCTTGGCAGTGCTGAGCTRTTGTTGGACYCGATGAYCTTAAAGGTTTTTTCCAACTGAATTTCTGGTTCTGTGAGTAAGGAGCATTGCTGAGGCACCACATGGCCAGGCTGGAGCACTGCCAGCAGCAGCCACTTTTGGAGCAGTATTTTGCATGGATATGTTTTTCACCAATACCTCAGAAGAAATCCAGCTCTGGGCTCTGGTAGGTGTCTTTACCTGATAAGACATCTCAAAATTTTCTTGTTGAACCACAGATGAACTATCAGAAGAGTGAGATCAGTTTGTTTGCTTTAATTTTTTACTTGTGTCTTAACACTTAGCACAAAGGTGAGTTACAATGCAAAATTCCCTATCTAACTGGAGCATGGTGGAAAGCTTCAGAATAAATGCTCAGGGCCTTGTGACTGAGAAGGGAGAGAGAATTTTCAAAAAAAATGTTAAAAACAACGCTGCTGTCTGGGGCTACTTTACACAAAATCTGTAAGACAGGGGTTCTTCATCATCTTCTCCATCTCAGCTATGCAAACAGAGAGGGAAGGCACAATGAGGTGGAGTGTTCCAAACATTTGCAGCAGAGGAAAAGATGTATAAATATAAAGAAGGACACTCCTTTACCACTTTATTCTTTGGACAAATAATTTGCTTTGTTTTCTACAAGTGAGGGAGGAAAATCAAGTGAAGGTAGAGTTAGTAATACTTAAAGCAAAATGAGCTCTGCAAGTATAAAAATATGTAAAATACCTTGCAGCTGTATCTTTAATTAGCAATAACCACCCTCAATGCTCTGCCCACTGTGCAGAGGAGGGGCAGTGTATTTCTGACCCCATAAATTTCCCCAGCACCCCCAATGCTCTGTAAAGGACACGTGGTTGCAGTGATTGAACACATTTGAAGGCAACTTCGATTTATTTCTTCAGTTCATATGAAATGRAAAGATGCTGAAAGAAAGTGACTGAAGGTGGCATTTTGTTTGGGTGGAGCAGCCCATCAAAACCTCATAAAGCAGCTCCTCTTCCCTCTGGATAAGCCACCATGGTCTTCCCAGGAGCTCATACAATCTCCACCTGGGATAGACATGACACTTGTGTCTATCCTGGTCCTTTGTTCAAGCAGCTAAAATGTTTCTGGCTCTTTAAAATCTGTGGAAAACTGTATGAAAATCACAAAGTATTTAATTAAAAATTGTCTGCCAGGTCTTCAAGACTTTTCATTTAAAACTGATGTAGTTCTAAAATTAAGGAGCAAACTGCATTTATGAAATTTTTGAAGTCAAATGCAGCAGGACTTAAGGACATCGTTATTTGAGTGTGCTGAAAGGCTCAGGGAGGACATTTATGCTGTTCCATAGGGACATGCTTTGGACTTTAGGTGACATTTGTTAGAAAGCTTTGACACGGTATGTTCATACACATAGAAGTCCAAAACGCCAGAAAATACAATCTCCTTGAATTTTTTTCTCACATTACAGAATCTTATTCTTTACAACTCTACTGTAAAGCAGAGGGATGCGCAAACTTTTTCTTTTATTGATCTACGACATGTTTCATAGTTTTCATTTCTATGGTATTTTAATGCTTTTCATGTGTTTTCAATTAGCCAGAAGTCTCTCCCATAATGTATTTGTAATGGATACTATTTTTAATTGAAAAAAAAAAGTTTCAGGAAATTAACAAAAGAATTAAAAGGTGATTTCCTGTTGGGTGGGGACCACCAAAGTCATCCAGAGCTTTGAGATGACTTTCATTAAAGCAAGCATCCATAATATATGAGAAAGGCTTTGGCTCTTAAGAGCTAATTCTGGTTAGAACATAAATGAGAACTATTCATTATTTAAATAGGATCAAATATAGACTAAAACAAAGCAGGCAATTTAAAAGAGACTCCATTCCTACTCATTGCATTCTCGTTGGACAGGTTCTTTCGCTACACCTCAGTTTAGGGCTGTTTCAGAGGCTGTAAAGGCTCTGCAAAGTCTGTAAGGGTCTGTTTCCCATTAGTGACCTTTGGATAAGTTCCTTTCTGAATCCCACCTCCTTTGGTGTTTAAGTCAGTCTTTTAATGTTTTTGCAGAAGCTTGTGCAGAGAAAGTTGGTGAAGAATTTTTTGCTAATAATAATTCACAGAGATAGTACTGACAGCAGGCAGATACACCTCCAAGATACATCACAATCTTTAGTGAGAGTTTTTAAATTCAATTCAAAAGTTACTGGTCTAGGGTTTATAATGGACAATTTGGGCAACCAGAAGGATATTTAATTCTATTTCTTATGTACCTGCAAACTATTAAAAAGAAGCAATTTTGTCCACTATATGTAACCTTTCATTTACCTTCAAAGTCACCAAATAAGCATATATTAATTTAAACTCTTAACAGCCTACAGCAGGTTTTCAAATGGAATAGGGTGAGAAATTTTAAAAAGTCGTAGGAATAAAAACAAGTCTTATCTGGTTAGCTAAAAGGATTCCTTTGATGTTTTTATCTTCCCAAGTTTCACTGCAATTAAGAACTGGCAAAACGAACTTGCAAATAGAACCACTTAGTATTAGAACCACAGCAGTATTTAGCAGGCATTATCAGCTATCACTGCTTTGTGCTGATCATTTCATGACCATATAATGACCATCCAGGCAGCCATGCAGCAGCGTTGCAGGACCATTTTCATGTGCTCTTGGGGTTCTGCAGCCTGGCCTTGGCTCAGCCACTCTTCCACCATGTCAACTTTGGTGCCCAGGACAAGCACAACCCGACTTAGTACTTGCCCATTATTTATAAAATTCATTAACTGTAAGCAGAGAGCATTCTTGTATTAACCCAAGCTCTTTTGGTGGCCATAGGGCCAGCAGGTACTCTTTGGTGGCTTTCAATTTGGCCAATACAGATAACAACCCTTGGGGGGCAGGCAGAACATGGTAGCAGAGAATGAGAAATGGCAGCAGTGACACAATTTTTTGTATGATTAGGATAATGTTTTGATGATTCAGGACACAAATCTCAGAAGGACCAATGTGCCTACAGAGAAGAGAAGGCACATAGAGATGCAAACCTCTCCCTGCCAGGGATCCAAGCAAACTTCCAGTGGTATCCTTTTCTCATTATCATTGTAAGGGACTTAGCAACACCTGCTGCCTTTCTTTCACCCTCTCAGGCTGTACTGGGCCACAGCTGAAGCAGGTGGGAAGGAGGCTCTGTCCCCTGGCAGTGCAGGGATTCCAGGAGTAATGGTAGAGGATGAAGGCTTGGTCTGGTGTTTTTGTGCTCTTTGCTTTCTTTTGTTTTRCACCTGAATTTGTGAAGTCTTGCCTGACTATTTCAAAATTTTATCAAGCTAAGGAGTCCCTATCTGGAGAGGAGGAGTATGAGTAGGCAGAACCTACATCAAGTTAGAGAACTGATTAGTGATGAGAACTGGTTAGTGAACTTAGTGATTGCTGTTCAGTGGTGTTTCCTGTGAAAAGCCCATCAGAGCCTTGCTCTGGAGTCTGCCAGAGCTGCAGTTCACTGGTGAGTCTAAACATTCTTACTCAGACTTGGGCTGCCTTGGGTGTTTTGGATCCTTTTTGGGGGCCTGTGGTGCCCTGCAGAATAAAGGAGGCTCCATATGTTGATGCATGGACAACTCTGTAGTTGAAACAGAGGGTGTCAGTGGCTGTTGGRGCTTCTTCTGTCTGCTGTGTGTGATGGAAAAACATCTTTTATTGTCTGGATTGGTTCAGTAATGCTGACATGCTCCCATACCTTAACCCTTATGGAGTAAGTTTTGTTAGATTTAAGATTAGAAGATGAATAAATATGCAAATTTCCTCAGCTGAACTGAGCCAGCAGTTTCTTCAAAATAATCAGGATATGTGAAATGTCTTRAAAAATTTCACATGCTTTGGCAGAAATGCCATTCTCTGCCAAATGAAAGAGCAAGCAAATGAATATATTGTGTCATATGACAGGATAAAAGGTTAGTGATACACTAATGGGTTAGTGCACAATTATTTCTAGAAGCTGGTCAGAAGGCCAAAAATGTAATAACAATTGTTTTATTTTAATCAGATTGTTATGTCCAATTCCATTTAAGTGAAAGATCATTCATGGTTTCTGTTTCACTGTAGAAGTTCTTCTGCAATGATCCTGTTTTTCTAGTAAGTGCTGGGAGRCTGGAAGGTTCTACAATGGCAGGATCCTGGGAATCCTGAGAGAGGATATTTGAGGTCCATCTGCAAAGCTCTTGGATCATGGATAATTTCATTGATTTCCATTAAGTATGAAATTTGCAGCAATTCAGCAATCCCCAGGGTGGAGTTACAAGCTTTGGCCCTTTCACATCTGAATTTACATAGCTCCTTGTTCCTAGGTTAACTTCATGTTTGAACATGGAAGAATCTTGCTTTGATACTTGAAACAAGATGSTTTTGAGCCACAGAATGTGTGTATGAAACCTAGTTTCCTATAGTTTGGTGCCTTTTGTCCTCTTTAATACCCCAGTGAGACAAAAGTCTGGTAAACTACTCTAGATAGCACATTTCCATGTGTGCTGATCAGCCAGCYGGTTGCTAACAGCATTCATAGCAGCTGGGTTTTGCCTGCTCTTCCTTCCTTGCCAATTCTTACTCTAGCTATGAGAACATAGTCATCTTTGARAATTAATTTCCTGAAAATTGGCTATGGGGTTAAAAAGCGACTGGTAYAGAAGGAACCACAGACAGATGATCAGATGGTATAATCAAAACCATGCAATTTTTTTAGGAAACCTGCTAAAACGGAGTAATTTGGATATAAAACAGAAAACATCATTAATTGGACCTCAGCAGTTTTCTGGCTCCTGTGCACTGTTAGAAACTAGCACTGGTATTTGGGAGTCCTGTTTTCATTGGGAATTTTTTAGATAGAAAACAGCCAGCACCACAAGCCTGGGGCRTCTTTTCCAGAGATGAGTCCACACTGAGGGTCTGTAAGAGCTGAGCAGAGCATGGAAGATGCACAGTGTGCACTGGGGCTTTGTGGCTTCTGAGTCCCCTGGCTGACCTCCAGGGCCATCTGAATCATCATCAGAGGTGGGAATGCTGTAAAATGCAGTTTATTTCCTCTTCCTGTACACCAAGTGGTGCAATATATACAAAGTCCTAAGTAAATGATTTYGGATGCACAGCTATAAATTTCAGTCACACGCACTCTAACAGATTTTTTAAAACAGAAAAAAGAAATCACATGTTGCTCTCATGTACTCTTTAGTTACTTTATAGGACTCCCTCTGTTCGTGACAGTTTCTGTTATTGTTGGAAGAATAAACCTTCTCAAAATAGATCATTGTAAGGATGGAATCTGTCCAGTGACCACTTAAGTAGAAGTTTGCTGCCAGAACCAGTTTATTTCAGCTGTGATCACGAAGAGTCTTGTGTGCATTTATTTGTTCTTCAATACTGATTTTAATACTGAGACACTCTGCTGGTAGCTTTAATGTTATCCAATGTTTTTCCAAAACGAAGTAGRTAAATACATAAGAAAAGGTCAGAGAGACATCCTTGTTTTTTTCAACACAGAGATGACAGCCTTATATGCCATCAGGTTTCATACATACCTTGGTTACCTCAGTACTGACCTATTATTGACAGTCATATGTATTTCCTTCTGCAAGAGCTAACTTAGATTGCTTGTGTTACTTGTATAATGTGTGCTCTTTGATAGGTGCTGCTCTGAAGTTTTGCAATGAAAAGAAGGATGGGCTCGTGTTTCAGTCATATAACCCAAAATAAGGGTGTCTGTTTTTTATCCCTGACAATATCATGGATTTCAGCAAATTTGCCTGAGTATTTTGTGCCCTTTTTTTCACGCTCTTTTCCTCATCCTCTGTACAGCAATGCTCAGAAGGGAAAAATATGAGAAAGTTAATTTTGTTGTTATGAGACGCAAACAATTAAGCAACTGTTTGCAGACAARCTACAGTTACTCCTGTGTGGAGGCTCGGAGGTGTCTCCTCTTTCCCTGGGTTGTACACCCGATGGACAAAATGCTGGTGTTTCCTCTGCCCCCTGTGCACTGAAGGGGTGGAGGACAGAAGAACAACCAGACAGGAAGGTTCCTCACTGCATCAGTGTTCTTTAGGAGAAAAGAAACCTTTGGATGTGTTTCAGACAAGTGTCTGGAGAACCAGAAGCACTCTCCTGTTGGGGTCAGGGGGGAGCTTTAGTACTCCTAAATTTCTAGGTGTACTGCTCCTGAGAAGTACAGGCAGAGGCAGCTGTCTGGGAAGAACAGGCAGGAGGAGTTGACCAGTGGTCAAGGGTTAAGTAGGGTATCATTTTGCTAGAAATGCCAGGTTATATGGAGTTTAAATATGTGAGTAAAGGGCACTGATGGGACAGAACCTTGAAACTGCATCAGCTGGAAAGACAGGTCATGCTGGAGCTGTATCAGCACCACTGTGATGTACAGCTCTGTTTGTGCTCTCAGGCTGGCTCGGAGGTGTCTCAAATCATGAATACTGTGTCCTGATATAATGTGACTTCCCACACAGGCTTCAGGTAGATGCAGAGGCTTCTGGAGAGGAGGGGCTCCTGGTGGCCATTTCCTTCTGCAAAACCTGTGTGGGGAGACCCAGGGAGTCATGGCTCCATGTATGCAAATGCAGGGGACATTGTATGCAAGAGCTTGGGGGAGTGGGAGGCACAYGGGGCAGGGAGTAAAGAAATCAGTCTCCAGGAAGTCAGGTAGGTTAGATAGAGACAGAGATGTCTGAAGCAGACTCCAGGCAGAAGYATCTGCAGGAAAATTTGAAAAGGCCTTATCTCAAGGCAGGCAGATGTGCCTGSAGGCTGGCTCTCTCTTTCAGGTTCTGCCAAACTCCTGGGGTGAAGTTCGAGCAGCGCTTCACTTTGCAAGGGCCTGTTGGCCCCCAGCCCATGGGAGCTCATGAGCAAGGCTACGGGAGAATAGTGAAGGATCTCTTCTGCCCCAGAGAGTTCATATATCCTGAACACAGAATGCTCTTTTCCACCTCATCTATTGTCCATTTATCATACAGGAACAGTAAGTTCCTCTTTTTTTTTTTTTTGAATGCAACCCATGGTTATAAACTTTTGAGTTTTATATTATTTTACTTCTATTTCATCATTGTAGATAATTCAAGAGAAGCTCATACCTGGAGCATTAAACTGCAGTGACAATTTCATGTGTCTGTAAAGAACACTTTAATGCTGAAGTGCATCACAAGCCAGAGCTGCACAGATGCTCATCAGGAAACCAGCACAGCATTGGGTCAACTCTTCTCTGATAGAAAAGCCATCCGAGATGAAAACTACCTCAGACTCCTTTTAAATGTGATTTTATATGCACACATGCAAATGTTGCTTGTTTGATTTACACAGGAGGGTTGGCTTATGTTGTGTAATTAGAACTAATCCAGTTAGTTTGTAAGGGCATATGCAATGGGAATATGTGACTTGCAAAGATAAGGCTCCATGGAAGACTTACAGAAGCCTTCCTTGATGTTGACCAGAATGCATTTAGTTTGCTAAGAACCCACTGCCACAACAAAACAGAAATTCAGGTGGAACAGGATATAATTACTGCAGGTACTTTAAAACCACCAGATTGCATTTCTGATGATTACTATGCAATTAGGAATAGATCTGTTTGCTGGAAGGGCTAAGGCATAAAACTTGTTTCTCATGTCCCTCATGTGACATGGTAAGAAAAAMCCCTACTGGCTGTGGCAGAAAGACAAAGCAATCCATGTACCTGCACAAAAATGTTGATCAGCCTAATGACATTTAAAYCTTGTTCTTCCTGCTCTTCTTCCCTCCATTTTAAGATCTGGTTTTGGTTTTTTTGCAGGAGGGTAAGTCCCACCAAGGAGCCTGTTGCGTGATACTGAAAAATTGCAAGAGTGYTGGAGATTAAATAAGCATATTGCCTAAGGCTGAGCTGCTAAGAACAACCCTATTTTTTTACTTAGCTATTCTTAACAGGAGAACCAGGCAACTGCAARTGAGAGTTTCAGGGCAAGTGTAAGTTTCAAGACCAGGAGGCATGTCCACTCCAAAGGTTAGAGAGTTAAACTGCCTCTTTTAACTCCATGGAGAGAGATTCCCTCTTTATGCCCAGCCCCTTCAGTCATTCCCAGGAGAGGTGGCAGGTGCATACAGCTGCCTGCCCCAAATACTCAGTGTTGCAATCCTGTCAGTCTCTGCAGAAGTGTTGGTAAATTTTGGTTCAAAAGGAAGGGATCAAATCTACTTATGCTGACTGCTGCATCCCTTAAAACATGTAGTATTAGTCCTGACAAGCAGGGACTTGGTTCTTGTGTTTTGATTTTGGCTTGGCCAGATCTCARCAGAGGTGTAGAAGAGGACTTCTCCAGGTGGGAAACTTCCTAAGACAAGTCTGTGGAAGTAGCATAATATTCTGGTTACTAGAATGCCTTCAAAAGTCCTGTTTCCTCCTTCCTGAGAGGGTAACCTTKCAAAAAGACAATCATTACATGTTGCAGCCTCTGCTTTGACCAAGCAGTAAATATTCAGCTCTTCAGCTCCTTCCTAAACTCCCATTTCCAATGGCTTTGCTTGCAGCTCTCTGGCAATTGCAGACTCAGAACTAAGTGCAGCATTACTGTAGCCATAGGAGATTCCTACAGCTCAAACTACATTTTACTCATCTGAACCACCATGGCTTCAGATCTCACTTACTGTCAGAACCTCTCAACTCTACAGTTTGCTCCYATTCTCTGAACACTAGCAGTCCAGACTTTTCCTTCAGCTTACCTTAGGCTTATACTGGGTCAAATATAATTAGATCTCTACTTGAATTGTCTAAATACAATCTGTGGCTTTCTTCTTCCACTATTGCCCAGGTAAATATCTCTCTCTATCCTCTTCATTAGGACATGGAAGGCAGAGTAGAAATGTGAGCATTCTTGTAGATATTTCTGATTAATCATTAACTCTAATCATGGTCACATAAACATCTGAAACCTCCTAAACGCTTATATCAAATGCCTTACTAAAAGCCAGTTGATCTGTCTTTACAATCTTCTCAAAYTATTTGTAACTGTCAACAAATGAAGTACCTTTGTTCACTGAGGTATGTTATTTCCTCAGTCTGCTAGCACATCCCTAGTGCTCTGCCACTTATCTGAGTGATATCACTTGCCAGAACTGTAGCAAGTCCATTATCTGATTCCCTTACCGACCAGTACCGCAAATTATCTGGACTCCCACTATGCTGCAGTAAGCTCACATTTCACAAATATTTTCTTACTTGTTTTCATCACTTACTGCATTACATCCTCATTGATTTTCAACCRTCCCTCATTTCAAGTACTTTTTAAATAGATTTCCACCATTTCAGAGTTATCAATCTCAATTCARTGTTCCTGTATTAACAGGCTTTTCATATGCCTTTCCCTCCCTGGGCACATTTATGAAAGCTCTTCTTTCCTTAGCCTTCTGGTCATTGCTRATTTATTGTTGTGGATGCCCTTAGCTTGTTCTCTGAGGCTTCAKTCTGGTCAGCTGATTGTTTGCAGTTCATCTTCCCTCATTCAGTGTAAGGCTACCACGCCACTTGCTGCTGCATGCTGTGAAACTGCAGAGCACGTGGCTACTGTAATGTTTAATTTTTAAGACCTAACTAATGCTTTCTGAAGTTCATGGGCTTTTTTTCCTTCTCAGCTGCTAAATSACATTTTGAGATCTGCCAGTGCTTCTAGTATGGGAGGAAAAGGGGCAGAGAAAATGTAATTTGTTAGATGCTGGGTTGCTTGCTCAGCTGGGGCAGTGGACAGTTTTTCTCCCGTATACAGTCAGCCTCAAGTGCTGCTGTCTGGGGATTAATCCATGATCTCTTGAAAACCAAAACTTCATTCTTCAAATCAGTTGTTTGTACCACACGGCAGRAATTTCAGTGACTCATAAATCCTGTTATTTCAAAGTAAGGGAAGTACTYGAAAATATCACGTGGAGCTTGAATGTTCCAGCCTATTTCACAGACCAAGATTTTCTGCTAATCGGGACATTACACATCTTTGCTTGGGCATTCACCTCATATTTCTTGCTCTAAATAAAGCTATAGTAAGTGACATCAGTGAGTTTGCTGCCACCCTATGTATGTTTTTATATGCCAAACCACAATATTATGACTTTCTGGAGGGCAGCCATATACCAAACAAACAAACAGTTGCAAAAAGGAGAAGTTAAAAAAACGAAAGAATTGTAGCTAATAGAAGGTATTATTTAGCCTTCTTYGTGCTTGCAACCAACTTTGATATCAAGTATACCAAAAGCAGAAAAGGACAAAGAAAAAAAAAGAAATAYAGAGCAAATATTGGGATAGATTGCTTTGGTCTAACGAATTGTTGCCTATTTTCTGCAGTTTAGTGAGCCCCCTAGAGTAATACTATTCCCTTCTCTTCTATTCTATTCTTATCCCTACTTCTGCATTCAAACACACAACTTGCATTTTGCTAGTTAAGTCATATCACACTGCTCCCTGCCACCTTTTCAGATGCTCAGCCCATTTGTGAAAACACCAAATCTTAGTATCTCTGCAATTTAAAAAAAATCTTTTAAGGGTCAGAAGATGATCGAAAAAAAATGCATTTGATCAAATTTTTTGTTTCTTGCCATCTGAATTAGGAATACTTTACTGAATTTGTTTAAGAGCAAGGTGACCCAACACTTAAAAATTCCCTTCTTCCTCTAGTCTCCCTAGGTTAGAAGGATGTTTGAGAACATATAGCAAATATTTTTTGGGTATGTACAGGAGAATATTCCAACTTTTTATGGCACTACAATTTTCCTTTTTTTTTTAAGCAACAGTCTGCCGAGATATGTAACACCTGCAAGTTTCTGCTACATCTACACTGAGCACACACATCGAGGAACTTGGATTTCCATGTTTCCATGTTCCATGTCCCAGACTATCACTCTAGATGTTGCTCCAATTATTCCCACTGTTTTAGCAAGCCTGATGGACCTGTGGTTGGATACACACTAGAGAAGTTTTACGTAGGACCACGAGGTCCATAGTGAGCCTACAGGTATTAAGGAAACAATTGACTTCATTATGTGTATCCTGGAGTAAACTTTTGCTTTCCTCTTAAAGATAAGGTTTGGCAATATTAAACCACTAAGGAGAGGGCCTGGTCAAGAGCAAACGCTGCTCCTCATGCTCCTTCCCTGAGTCTAGGACATCCTCTGCAAGATTGCTGACTCCTGCTTTAGAGTGTCTTGGCAACAAAATTGATACTGTAACATCATGACTTCATAAAAGGTAATATCCACACCCATCGAGTTTTGAGAAACTCACAACAAAGCGCCATCGGTTCACAGAAAGGCAGTTTTGCAATTGCTTGCAAAGTTTCACCTAAGAGGTAAAACAGAACCACAATCTCCTTCTTCAGGATGAATGCTTTCAGAGCTGCCCTCTCCCAACTGTGTGACATTCCTGTAGGCTGGGTGACCTCAGGCAAAACTACTAAAACCAGCTCAATTGTGTTAACAGGGACAGAGAGACGCTCCTCTGGGGACAGAAGGGTTTAGTGTGGCACAGACAGCAAAGGAGCCATCCCTCTCAACACACAATCCTCCAATGCTGCACAACCCTTCGAAGAGGCAGAAGACAAGGCTGTCCAGCAACAAGCAGTCTTACACTGCACCTTGTCTTTCTAGGGTTCCATTCACAGTAGGCTGTGAACACTTGACWGAAGCACTGTTTCTTTTGACACCACCTTTTTATATACAGTGTTTCCCCAGAATTTCACAGGACAGCAAACAAAAGGAAATGTTCAATTTATTTTCAACAGTCTGTTTCTAAAATGTAAAAAGTTTGTCCCAAAACAACTAAGAAATTATAAAATAAATGTTCACATGTTTATACCTGCAARTTTATTCCTGCAGGAGACTTGAGAGATGAAACAACATTAGAATTTTATTTAATTTCAAAACATGTTACTTCTGAATAAACTTAAAAGGTTGTGAGCATTTAAAAGTTCCAATGGTGGAGGCTTAAGAGGAATCTTTCCAATTGTGAACTCCTTTGCTTCAAATTGTTGCCACTCTTCAGCTGATAATT
>NW_026623988.1:210643-219023 GCF_030028575.1 Malurus melanocephalus | reverse complement strand
AGCCTGAGGTTTGCTGTCCTCCCAGTCCAAAGGCAGGTGCTGCTTGAGTGCCCGTGGTCTTGAAAGCAGAGAGCTGAAAAAATTCCAGATACATACATGAAAAAAATGACATCAGGMACAGAGACATGKTGCTWTTTCTTAATACTTACCAAAGCTGCTTTTGTTGATGCATTTAAAGCTTTCAACTGAAACAGTCGATTTTTCCATTGTAGTGCTAATTTTTGGACAGCATCTATCTGAAAAGGGGGAAAGAAAAGCATATTTTYATTAATGAAGACTTAAAAATGAAAGAATCATCTGACAATTGAATGGAAACAAATATCTAGAATTAGAAATGTCATTAACCCAAGAAGATACTTTTTTCCCTGAAACTTAAGATGAGGAGCTGACTGCCTTGTTTTTAACAGAGAATTCCTTTAAACTCTCTTACTGTTGTCCTTAAATCAACCCTTTTACTTTACATAGGGATAATATTAAAAAACGTTCAGGAGCTTTTCAAATCCAAATTCTATCTCTTTCTGAATTAGATGCTTGGGGGGAAAAATTACACAAGATATGTAAACTTTAAATATATGAGAACAGACTCTTCAATATGGCCTTTCCACTTATGCACCCACTCAGAAAACTGAAGTCCTAAGATTTGCCTTAGCTTCTTCCACATTTGCAGACAAAAATACCCACTTGCAAAATACTGTAAATTGGAATGGTATAATAGCATCATCCTAAAATAGTTTTGATGAAATTAACTTCTTTAATTTAAATCAAACCCCTTTAGCGTGATCCATCAGATAACCGCACTAAACAGTGCAGCAATAAATAGTATYTGTGTCTTGATAACTGTGATTCAGTATTAAACAAAAAACTGGAAAGTCTTCAAACCTTTCAGAAATTTCAAACTGAACTTCCTACATTTATACTTCAATTCAGCAATACATGTAATTCAATGCCTAGTCTAACTGAATTTTCCTTAAAACCTAAACAAGTAAAACACCTAATGTCACAAATGCCTGTAAAGATGGAATGAGTAATCTTTTTGTAGACCAATTCCTTAACTTTTCAAAGGAGTCTTACATCACAAACATCAATAATTCTTTTGTGCCTAGTCACATGCTGCAGGATCATGTTGCTTGGTATCTGCTCTTGTACAACAAACTGGAGGATTCAGATTCTGAGCCAGTTTAAGAATAGAAACATAGAAAAGACATGCTGTACTTAAATGGTTTGTAAGAGAACTGGATCATATAGTTATCATCTATACACTGAGAGTTAGRAAAACTTGCATTTACTGCTCTCAAACTTGCATTTATTGATTTGATGAGATCACAACTTATTTATAGTTTTTAATAGCTACATGTARCATATTATTTACTATTTTTATTATTTTGGATTATTATTTTAATTGAAGGGTTTTTTTTTTAATTATGTATCTCTTGTCTCTAAGAATGCAATTCTAGTACATCTAAACATATGAAGCAAGAGTGGTGACAAGAGCCATTCCTTCTGTAACACAGAACCAAGAAGAGGAAAGAGTGGAATGTAGCTTGAATTAATTTGTACTTGCATCTATCCAACAGCCTAATTTCCTTCCTGGCACAACATTAAACTCTGCYAGCTTCCTTGATATTGACAGGACTACAAAGAAGGAATGATATATATTTATTGAGATATGTTTTATTTGAAAACATATGCCTTCATTCCAAATGAGTATCTATGTATCTATTTCTAGAAAAGATGTATCTGCTATTTTCATCATTAATTCTCTACAACAAAGGAATGTAAAAGAACAAGGTCAAATGAGCTTGCCCACTCTCCCATTTAAAGCAGCAAATAACCACCTATAACAATCAAATTGACTAATAACATATGAGGTATTAAGCTTTTGAGACAAGATTCAAGTAACTTCTACAAGTAACACACAGGAGCAGGGACAAGATTAAGTCAAGGAGTGTCTAGAAGCTATTTTTGAATTCATTTCGGTGCACAGCAATCGAAACATGTTTTGGCATTCTGATCATCTCCTAGAGCTGGGAGATAAATGGATCAAGACTTGACACCTGAAGAAAGGTAACAAGTCCTGTCCCAAGAGTGTCCACACCAGCCAACATTTTAAAAATGCTTACATAATTCCCAACAATATTGTTTGCTCTGCTGTCATAATATTCCAGACGCAATTCTTCTGGYGAGACATCTGAAAAGCCTGCAAGGACAGGAATAGTCAAAAACCTCCAAGAAAACAGATTCATACTTCCAACTGCTCTCTACAGCTACAAATACATGGTCCTTGGTACATTGTCTGTCTCAACAGAGCTATAACCAGAGACAAAAAAAGGATTCATTACAGAACATCAGAGGTGTGAACATCCAAATGAACTTGCCATCATCTAATGCTACTTTCTGTTTTATCACCAGGCAAATCACCACCTTATAAATGGTTGCAGAGGTTCAACCTCTGTGTGTGGGCAAGTCACAGAAACATCCTAAACAGAAGCAGTACACAACAACACAAAAAACATTACCTACCTGAGACATTCAGCTTTTCTTTCATCGGTGAGTAACATGAAAATATCCATTGTCCAGAAGACTCCCAAATTTCCATGTCTTTCACTACACATTCACTAGCAARCAAAACAGAATCAGTGACAAAGRTGAAGTTAYATGGTCAAAACAAAAATGCCAGTAACAATYGCCRGGTTTGAATCCAAATTCAGAGTGAAAAACCTGYTACCATGAAAACCAAGCATTTTTAATGTAATCTTAAACAAATGGGAAGTCTTTCCAAAACCTTGCTTCTTTGGGAAACCACAYTGTCTGCTGCTTCTCAGTACCTGCCCTACAATTACAAATGCTGGTAACTCTAAACTGACTGTAAAATATGCCTCTGTGAAACCAGGTTCCAATAGTTTTGTTGTTGGCAGAAAAATCTGTTGTCTTAAGAGTCAGGAAAACCATGTAAAATAATTCATTTTCTTAAAGGGGTCCTGACTTCTTATTTTCAAGCACTGAGACCTGTTTCCCACAACTTAAATACCACACCAGCTTACTAATAGCAGCTGCCTATCTGCCCAGTCCAGGCCCCAACCARGGATCACTTCCTCCCCATGCCAGCATCATTCCAGAGAACCAATGAACTCATGTTCTCTATGGTTTTTTCCCATGCCCCAGCTTTCTCCTCACGATCCTGTCCCCTGCATTATCTCCAGGAAGTTAGTAAGCTTTCAACCTGCTCCTTCTAAATGCTTTAGTAAGACAAGAATRTAACTTACAGAAGTCTCTCCTCTTCATCTTTAGAGCCATCAGCAACACTCTGACTGCTGGCTAATGCAGAGAACCTGTTCTGAGAAAAGTCTGCATTTCTGCTGCTGCTGCCCGATGAACCAAAGTCAGAGGAGCCAAAGAATCCTCTTCCGTGATCTCTGCTGCCACCCCATGTATCAGACTTGAACGTAGATGGCTGGATAACRTTACTGTATCTCTGGTTAGAGGTACCCCATCCTCCTCTTCCACTAGTAACTTCCAATTGAAAAAACAAACAAAAAAGCAAGCAACAGAAAATTTTAATCATTAAKATATGAATCAGCATCAACAAAAACKGTAAATATAACTAGTTTTGCRGTGGCAATGAAAAYGTAGTTTTTTCCTAATGAGTTAACCTMATCATTTAATCAGCTTAAGCCAGTGATTTACTCAGGGGAGTTCCCAAGTYCAGCTTCTCAAATGGAGTCACGGAACAGTTTAGGTTGGAAGGTGTCTTTARAAGTCATCTAGTCATCGATCTCCCCCTGTGCCTTAATGAGCAGAGACACCTTCAATTAGATCACTGCGCCAGCAACTGGTGGCACTGCAGAAAGCTCGGTTTYGCTTAGGTTGTTTCATGAAGTAACTACCCCAGCAGAAAAAAATTACATTTAACTCACCATACATTTATGATAGGGGCTCCTGCCTCTSTTACTACAGCAGGGTCTCTGCTCCAGCACAGGGAGCTCCTGAGTTTCGTTTTGAGACCTTGGACACACCTGCGCGTGTGTTACGGGAGGAATAAGGACAGGAATAAGGACAATTGGCTGCAGTGAGTTCSTGCCGTGCCATCACTGCAGCCTTCATCTCCCTGTCATGCCCCTCTCCTTCCTAAAGCTCCCAAACATCCAGAGCTGATGAGAAGGAAACAAACTTCACTGGGTACAACACACAGCTGCTGGAAACTTGTTTGCTGCTCATGACAACAGTTTTCCAAGCCGTGTAGCCCATCCTGCAGWCACAGAATCACAGAATCAATTCGACTGGGAAAGGCTTCTATGACCACCGAGTTCTGCCTATGACCAAACAAAGCCGTGCCAACTGGACCACGGCACTGAGTGCCACATCCAGTCTTGCMTTAAACGCCTCCAGGGACGGTGACTCCACCAGCTCYCTGGGCARTCCATTCCAATGTCTCATAACTCTTTCTGTAAATGTCCAACCTAAACATCCCCTGATACAGCCTAAGGCCCCTCTTCTGGTCGCTGGTTGCCTGGGCAACGAGGCCAACCTTCCCCAGGCTACAGCCTCCTTTCAGGGATTGTAGAGAGCGATAAGGTCTCCCCTGAGCCTCCTTTTCTCCAGGGTCACCCCCAGCTCCCTCACAACACTTGTGCTCCAGACCCTCTGCCTGAGCACAGCCCCGAGAGTGCCGAACCAGAGGCTGCTGCCGACACCCGCCCGGCCCGCTCTGCTCCGGAGCTCCTGCCGGCAGGCACCGGGGCCCGCCCGCAGCCCCGCRCCCAGCCCGCCCGGTACCTTGTGCCGGGGGTGCCCCGGGCCGGCCGGCGCCGCCGCGGGGGTGCTCGTTCCAGCAGCGGTCCCCGAAGCGGCAGTAGCCCCGCAGGAAGAACTGACAAACGCCCATGGCTGCCCCGCGTCGCGCCGCTCTGACGCGCCGGGCCTGCGCCGGGCGTGAGGGCGGGCTGGGTGCTCCCTGTGCCCGGGAGAGCGCGCTGGAAACACCGCAAAGCACATGAATCCAGTTAAATTAGCGGATAACACAGTAACAAGCTGCTGATTAAGCCAAATACGGATTCGTGCTGTGCAAGCCTTCAACACCGACACGGTGAAATACMCGCCCCTCGGCTGTCACCGCCCCTCATTCACATAAGCTCCTACTCCACACACCCTGCACGGTAAAATATTTGAGTGCTGTATCTTTACGGGGAGACTATGGAATGTATAGCCCATGGCTACAGAGTCGTCAGGGGTGGAAGAAACTTTTAGGATCATCCAGTCCAACCACCAACCCATCCCTATCACTGTAACCCATAAACCACTGAACCACATCACCCAGCACCAATCCAGGTGCCTCTCAGACACCCCCAGGGATCGTGATGTCGTCTGCAAAAATCGGATTCRTTACACAGTGACAAGCCAATAATTACACATTCAAAAGACTGAATGTTTATTTCAGAGATGTGCAAGCCTGAGTGCTAGATGTCCAGAAATCRAGCRCACCAACTATCAAAACTTTTTGCTATTTATACATTTTAGCACACAAAGGAATTTGTGTTCATTGGCTACAAGTTACATAGTTCTTTTMTTAATTCMTATTCTATTGGTTARTTATTCTCTYGCTTCTCATGCTAATTAGTCTCCATGCTCAGTCTTTCTCTTCTTGTGGGCCCATGGGTTTCTTGGGTTGGTGGTCCATGAGTCAGTKGTCACAGATCTYCCCCTGCCAGAATTGCCTTTTACCCAGCCAGAGCTGATTTCAGCACAGTTGCTGAGTTGTCTTTATTAGTTTCTTTGTTRTYTTTGGAGYTCTGCCAAATGTCCTTGTGGCCTGTAACTTATACATTCTTTCTTCCAAAGCTTTGATAAACTCCCCCATGTCTGAGATCACTGAAGCATGTCCAGCCTTAAACTTTAACAAGTAAATTCTACCTACAAGTAGYTCGGTGTTTTAACACATGAACATAATTTAGAGCTTCTAGCTGCTATCCRTTTCAGGGATTAAATCTCCCTTCTTGTTGATGAGGCTTGAAAGTGTATAAAGATTAAACACTAAACAACATCCTTTCTTAAGAAAATTTTGTATATTCCACATAATGTAACAGTGATTCCACCACCTCCCTGAGCAACCTATTCTAATGCCTGACTACCTTAACAGTGAAAGATCTTTTTCTAACATCTAATTTGAATCTCCCCTGTCTCAGGTTTTCTCTAGACCTTTCACTGTAGGTACAGTATAGCTTCAGTGTTGTGTCTGTAKGGAAGATGTTGATCTCTTACTGTTTGAAGTGTATAAAAGTGGGTGGCTGGCACACAGAGGCTGTGCTACGCTTGTGGATTCACCAGCCAGCACCCATCTGTGCACAGTCATGTAACAAACATCTCTGTGCACCAGGCACAGCATCGACAGCTGGAAAAGGGAGGGGATTGTCTCGCTCTGCTCTGCATTGGGGTGGCTTCTTCTCAAGTCCTGGGRACAGTTTTGAGGACATCAATACACCAAGGATATAAAGCTGTTAGAGACCATCCAAAGGAAGGCAATGAAGGTGGTGAAGGTTCTCGATGGAAAGCTGTATGAGGAGCACCTGAGGGCACTTGGTCTGTTCAGCCTGGAGACAACAAGCCTGGGTTGCAATCTACAGCTTTGTCACAACAGGAAAGTGGAGGGGCAGACACTGATCTCACTGGTGACCAGTGACAGGAGTAAGGGAATGGCCTCAAGTTGTGTCAGGGAAAGGTTTTGGTTGAATGTTAGGAAAACGTTCTTCACCCAGAGGGTGTTTGGGCACTGGAAAAAGCTCCCAAGGGAAGTGGTCACAGCACCAACTTGACAGAGTTTGAGAAGTGTTGGGACAACATTCTCAGGCATGTGGTGTGACTCTTGGGGACGGTGCTGTGCAGGGCCAGGAGGTGAACTTCAATGACCCTTGTGGATCCCTTCCAACTCAGGAYATGCTATGATCTCTATTCTGTGTGTGAATCTGCTTCTTGCACCCAGCAGAATCTAGTTGGGAGTTTGGGGGATCCAGGTGGAATGGCCAAAAGCTTTGACTAGATCAGCTTGCTTCCTCTGGCAATGGASAATTGGATCAGACAGGACTGCAGCATGTACTGACCAACTGATTGGAGACTCCATCAAATCCTCTCCAGTAGCAGGTTGGTAATAACTTGGATGTCATTAAATTTAACAATGGGAACATGCCAATCCACAGTTCCTCCCCATAGCCGAGTACCATTCCAAAAAACTGGAATAAGTTTAGGGGAGATTCAATGGCTAAAGATAAAATGAAGAGATATTGTCATCACTTATCGCCACCTTATAAACTGGATTATGGGGGAAATGTGTCATTGCAGTTTAATATTATCTTACAGTGAATGTTGGTAAAGGGGATGAGGTTTTATGTGCAAATGTTAGTTCCCTTCATTCCAACCCCCTATAACAGTGGGATGGAGATGGATAAAGAGGATACAGATAAAAATAAAGAGCACATGGGAAGTAAGGATTTTAGTCCTACTGTGAGCTGGGCTTAGAGACATACTRAGACAAAGAGTGGGGGCAGAGTATCAGCTGTTTTTTCCCGGACATGTTCCTTGTACTACTTTTGATTTGTTGAATTGAAAATGATCTGTTGGTTCATACTGAGAGAATCCTGAARGAATGTATCAGTTTTTGGAAACTATTGTGCTGATTCATAACCCTACTTGGTGGGATATGCAGCTATATTGAMCCCCCTTTGAATGTGGAAGAAAAGGGAACGGTATGAGAGAAGGCAAAAGGATAGGCAGGGTTCAGGGGTCTGAAATGCTCCCTCCTTTTGACCCGAATTCATGTGCCATTTGCGGACAGGATGGGTCAACTTAAAGATGTAAACATTATGATAATGGAGGATTTTGATAGAGTGGAGGGCACTGAAAGAAAGTTTGTAGGCATCCCTCACAGATCATCTAGTTACAGTAAACCTGGGGAATAAAGCAACAGATTTTCATCAGCAAAGCCACATGTTCAGTAGTAACTATCAGTAATGGCCCACCAATAAGGTTATAGTACCAGTTGATGGGGCAATGGAAAAAAGCTATTGTGGCCAGTCCTACAACCCATGAAYTGTACATTTGGAGATAAGAAACCGACACATGAGTAGGTGTTAAATACCTGACTGARACATTTTTTCTTTTGACACAATTTTTCATACAGTTTTTGCACAGTATTTCACAGGACAGCATATAGAAGGGAATGGTCCATTTTAGTTTCAACAGTTCATCRCTCAGATGTAAAAAATTCATCCAAAGGAACATTCAAAAGCTGATAATTTTGYATTTATTTCTGCAGAAGAGACTTGAGAAAGTAAATAAAAGTTAACAAAATTTCAGAATAAACTTAAGAGGCTGTAAGCATTTAAAAGTTCCA
>NW_026623988.1:182500-209898 GCF_030028575.1 Malurus melanocephalus | reverse complement strand
TCCCAGTCCAAAGGCAGGTGCTGCTTGAGTGCCCGTGGTCTTGAAAGCAGAGAGCTGAAAAAATTCCAGATACATATATGGAAACTGATTCCAAAACAGGGAACTCTCTTTCTGTAATTATTTGAAACAAAAATAGAGCTGCCCAGTCCTATTGAATCACATTCAGACTATGCTGGACAGTCATCACTCCTCACAAATTGCATGCTCTGGCAATTATAAAYGAAGCGCCCTAAGGCAATACACACTCCAGAAATGCTAATCTGGTACAATTGATAAATTTTTGCCTGCCAGTCAATGACCTGATCACCTGTGGGAGCTCTCTTTCTCACCTTTTACTATTTCAGGTTGTGCTCTGTGACTCAGGGCACAGCTTTGACTCACTCTGTTCTCTGTCCTCAGCACATCCCATCTCCTGGGCTAAAGCCCAAATCCTGCTTGTGCACCTCCAGCATTGAACAGACCAAGGGATGGGATCACATGACTCAACCTTTAATGCACTTCATGCAGATTCCACTCAATAAAGCCACTTCCTCTGTCTCCCTRATTATTTCATATTGCCTTTAACTCAAGCATTTGCTTATGAAAAACCACCTCCTTTCACAAGTGTTTGCCACCTTCTCAGGACCAATGACTCTTTCTACCTTCAAATGTTATCCAGAGGGTTTCTCTCCCACCTCTCTCTCAATTCTGGCATTACCCAGATGCTCCATTTATTCTAAAATGGCCTGGAGAGCAGCCCTGGTCTGGCCTGCTGATTCTCTCTTGGAAGAGTCAATATCAGCACATGGGAAAAAAGCTGTGGTGGGGATTGGTCACTTCCTCATCATGTACATGACCAATCCCAAATTTCAGCTCTGGTTACTTTCATGTGGCTTGCAATGAGAATATTCCAAAGCTGGGATCCAGCTGCTGCCTTGCTAACACGGAACCATCCCTACACCCATTTTTCCTCAGTTAACTGAAGGGGTTTATAATACCCACCTGTAATTCACCCATTTGAGGACTCCAGACAATATGCCCAGGTGGCACATCACAAATGCCAGATCTTAGAAGTCTTTGTAATTGTAATTAACATCTGTGTAAATTATTAATTAAAAAATKACAKCAGGCACAGAGACATGTTGCTATTTCTTAATACTCACCAAAGCTGCTTTTGTTGATGCATTTAAAGCTTTCAACTGAAGCAGTCCAATTTTCTCATTGTTGCACTAACTGKTCAACAGCATGTATCTAAAAAAAGAGAGAGAGAAAAAAGTGTATTTCTGTTATTAGGGTAGGCTTTAGCAAAAAGAAAAAAAAATGAAAAAAGAAAAAAAGGAAGATTGGTCTGTCAACTGTACCAAAAGATGATATTTAGAATTAGAAAAGAAGCTTCACTAAATTAACAGAAGAATTTTGATTTCCTTCCACTTTAAGGTAAAAAGATGAAATTTTTGTTATTAAAAGAAGATTCCTTGAAATACTCTTGCTATTGCCCTTACATCAAGTTTTTACATCTTTACATAAAGAACGATATCAGATTGGACATTTTGAGCCCAAGATCTTAGCAAAAACAGGATGTTATTGTAGCCCATGTAGACCAGCAGCTATTTTGGCATTCACTTTGRTGCACAGGAATTGAAGGATATTTTAGCATTCTGATTATCTCCTAGAGCTGGGAGACAAATAAGTCGAATAACCACCTGAAGAACTGTAACAAGTCTTATCTCAAATATTGTCCCCATCACTCAGCATTTTTAAACTACTTACACATTTCCCATTTATACTGTTTGCTGTCATACTACTCCAGATGCAGCTCTTCTGAAGAGACATCTGAAAATCCTGCAAGGACAGGAATAAAAAACCTCAAAGGAAACATATTTATACCTCCAACCGCCCTCCATAGTTACAATGTAATGGGTCTTGGTACATTCTCCTAAAACAGTTAGAGTTGGGAGACACAAAGCATTTATTACAGAACTTCAGAGGTGTAAACGCCTCAAATGAATTGGCAAAACCCGGCTCTCCTTGAGCAAGGACAAAGACAAGCAACTCCCCGGCTAGTCCCTCCCTTCCCAAAGCTCCCGAACACCCAGAACCGCTGAGAATGGAAACAGGCTTCATCGGGTGACACGCAGCTGCTTGCACGCTGCTCCTGGCAGGAAGATTCCCGAACTGTTTCCCACGGCCGCGTGGCCCATCCCGCAGAACCTCGGCCTGAGCACAGCGCTGTGAGTGCCGAACCAGAGGCTGCTGCGGACAGCCCCGGCCGACACCCGCCCGGCCAGCTCTGCTCCGGAGCTCCTGCSGGCAGCGSCAGCGTCCGGGCTGGGTGAAGGGGGCACCAGGGACCCCCTGCAGCCCCGCGCCCAGCCCGCCCGCCCCGCCKCGCTCGGGGCACCGCGGGCAGGGGTGCGGGTGCCCGGGCTGCGGGGATCCCGCTCCAGCGCCCGTCCCCGAGGCGGCCGCAGCCCCGCAGGAGCCGAAGGACGAGCGCGYCCGCCCCGCGCCGCCGCTCAACCCCGCACTGCCGCCACCCAGGCGTGCCGGGGGCCGCGGACTATGCACCCGTGGGAACAACGGGGATGCAAAACAGGTAAAAGAGCGTGTCCCATCTAAAATTGCACACAATTCCCTCAAAGATTCCAGTAGTTCAGAATCAAAGAGTGGAGACAGCAGGGACACATTTCGTGGCTAGAAGGGAAAAAGCAAGGGAGAACAGAAAAAAGTCACACCCTTTTCACTTACTGCTGAATAAAGAACGGAGTTGCAGGAACCACAATAGAAGCCGTGAGTGCATCTAGTCCTGTCTGTACAAGCAGAGTTGTCAGGGTGAGGAAAGAAACGAGGAGCGAGTCTACAAAGAAGCACTGACTTTGAAAACCAGGATTTACACTCCTTARGAGAATTTGGAGGAATTTCACAACTAAAACAGACTAAACATTCACAGCACCAGCGAGGTAGAGGTAGGCAAGCACCAACTTTTGAAGTTAACTCAGTAGTCTCATAGAAACAGACCTGAAAAAACCAGCAAGTTAGGAGAGGTAACAAAACTACGATGAAGCTGTGAATAAACTAGCACGGGAGGAGGACAGACATCATTCATATAGTTTTCCAGAACTGGGAAGAAGCACAAAATGTCGATGACACCCAGAGCTTGAGCGGCTGGACTTGGAGGCTGGATGAAGAAATTTATTATCTTGTAGGCTGGAAGCATTTATAGAATTCTGTGCTTCTAAACCAGAGATGAATAACCATGCGCAACTTCTGAAGACTTCTGTAAAGTATCTTTAATGACTTGGTTCATGCCATTTTAAAAACAGTCATTTTCAAGACGAAATTCAATATATCTGTTGTATTGACTTTGCTTTTCTCATTCCTGTTCCCATCTTTGTCAATGGTTTGGCATCTACAGTATGTACAGTCTGATGCCAAGGAAGATTGAAAATTCTTGCCAAGTTTCCAACTTGCTAATTATAGTGCACATTTCTTGTCAACTTCCCCACCATCCCTACCTCAGTGTAATTAAAAAAAAAATCAGAAAGTCTTTCTGTGAAASCTCCACAAAATGCCAAAGAGACCATCAAAGTGTTTCTCTAATCTCTATGTATAGCCTCCCAGACCTTAAAAAATTGATAAGCAGTCATGCAAACGATGGAAGCAACTCACTGGAAGAGGGCAGCTATCATGACCTAGAGAGCTGTAGAAACACTGGAAATCTTTATTAGACAGCAGATCTTGGTCTTTCCTGAGAAAGTATCTTCATTTCATCCTAGTGAGATTTCTGAAGGCAGGTATGAAGGAGAAAAAATTGTTGTTCCTCTTTCTCACAAGGCAAGCTGTATTTACTCACCTTCATTAAATTAAGTGTCTCTGCACCTGATCTTGGTAAAATGTTATTTAAGTAGAAATCTTTTCTTCATCAAATGCTTTGGAGGCATTCTAAATGTTTGGATTTGGTCTCTATTTGACAAGGCCACAACCACAGTCCTTTTGAAGGAAGATGACATGTGATATCACCTTGGTAAGTGGATTCTCAAAACCCCATCTCTTTTAAACAGACAAGAAACTGGGCATGAAAAAAATCCACATTATACAATATGCTGTATATACAAATTGAAGACTGCATCTCATTTTTTTCCTATTATTAAATTTAACATGATTCAGTAAAACATGGAAGCAAAGCACCAATAACCATGTTTTCMCAAGTCCTTGAAGAACGCCTTGGCATCTTCCACAGGTCTTCAGATCTCTAGAGTTTCTTCATTTGCCCCACAAGTGTCTACAACACAGATTAAACAACTTGTCACTGGGAAAGCGCGGACTTTGGAGTTGGCTATCCACTTGTCTGTTTCAGTGTTATATTCAAGAATGTGCCCTAAGCGACCAACACCCTGAAAACCAGCCAGGACATAGACTATAGATCCCACAGCAGCACACTTGACTGTTACACCCTTCCATGGCATTGGAGACACCATCTTCCATTCATTCATCTTGATATCGTAATATTCTACATTATCAAGGCCACCTACAAAACAATGAGATACATAACTGCTTATTATGTTGTATGGACTGAACTAGAGCATGCAAACCCAAGTCTTTATTTTCAAGGTTTTAAAAATGCTACATTAAAGAAAAGCAAACCTGAAAATACACCCTTTCTAAACTAGCAATTTATCCTTGTATAAATACAAAACCAGAGAGAAGTAAAAAGGAGATAGAAAGTGAGATGTATTCTAACAAATTCACACTAGATGCTTTCTAGAGATTCCAACATGTTACTTCATGAACAGAAGAATTACAATACTGAATTTCAGATGGATTTGTGGTTAGTGACTACAACTGAGGAATTACCTGAAACTTCCCCATAGTAAGGGCATTTCATTCTAGAGGGCTCACAGGTACCTTTACTAAAACTGGTATTTACTGATAGAGGAGGTCTCTCTCCATGATGATACTAAAATCATTCAAATGTAAAAGGCTAAGTCCCTTTGAAAAAGGCCAAAAGAACCAAAAGTTATTAGAGAAGAGTAGATTTTGTGACTAATATCTGCTTCTTCAGGAAATATGCTAGTAATTACACTTAATAGTTGCAAACATCCTGCTGTCCCTATTTGACTCAGTTTTCACTTTGAGTCCTGAATTATTAGATCTGAGAGATTAAGGAATTTCTCTCTTCCTCATTTTATTCGACTAAGAAYAACTCTTAACACTTCTGAGAAAAGCACTTGGTGAATACACTTACATTTTGCAAGATGGCAGATTATAGATTAATAAAATGTTCGTGCAATAAATGTATCTATTATTTTTGCATTAGGAATCAATCACAATGGAGTAGTTTTAGTAGCCAGTTAAAAATCAAGCTATATTCTAGCATTTATCTGAAATCAAGTATTCCACTTRCCACAAACAGTGACTAAAAAACCTCATAAATGAGAATTTTCCATTTTGAAAATCTCACTTTGAAAAGCACTTCAGAAACGCTGTCCAATTAAAATTCAATTCTTGTTGTGAAGTACTATTATTCTAGTTTCAAAGGCCAGGAGATAGACAGATCATAATTGACCTGCCCAGAACAGTAAATCAGATTTCAAAGCTAGAACAGTCAAAAGAGGTCTCACATTTTCACCATTTTACAATACCAGACTAGCTTTAAGTCTTTAGACTAAAGTTCCTAAAATAGTGGCTACACCTTTATCTGTCTCTCAAAAGAGCGCTAAAATCTCTCAAAACACATGCATAACTAAAAAAACCCAAAAAACTAATTTCTCACATGCCTGGTTTAGCCATATTTACTGCTTCAGAACTGGCTTACATTAGGGGTAYATATTTGAACTTGACAATACTGTCAGTAGTATACAAGAACTTGAAAAATAAGATACTAGTGAAGTGGGGAGGTGAAAGGAAGAAGGCAGCACTGATGTGACAACAGGATATGTTTGATGGTGCTCCTCAAGGCTTTTCAGTGGAACAGACTAGAATGAATTCACTCCAAAAGAGAAAAACGTCCCATGAAACATTGTGTGACCAGCTAGAGAATTAAYAGAATTAAAGTACCTAAACTGTTTTGTCCACCCACAGCAAATATTTTGTCCTTTACAAACACCAGCCCATGATTCTTCCTGGCTTCAATCATCGGACACAGCTCAGTCCACCTGGGGAAAATAAGGCAAACAGAAAAGAACAAATCACCATCTAGTTTGTAGAAAATAAGTATAACATAAAAATGAAACCTATCATTAGGAAAATAAAATATGGAAGAAAGCTGCTTAAGAAAAACCATCTTTCATGTAGAACTACAAATAACTGATTCCTTACTGCTGACTGAGGAAAAATTCCTTACCACAGTTTTTTCTGTATTCAGTCAGATYTCCCTTACATTTCAGTTATTTACAGAGTTAGCAAAGACACAAGTGACTAAAAACAACCTGACTTAGAACAACACTTACGTTTCTGTGGCTGGATCATAAACTTCACAGGAATTCAGGACTCTTCCAGAAACATTGTTTCCCAGGCTCCCTCCGCATACATAAATGAGCCCATTCGCCTCCACCATTCCATGGCTGCATCGCTGAGTCAGCATGCTGGGCTTTGTGTGCCAGCTCTCTGTTCTCGTGTCATAGCATTCAAATAAATACAGTGCAGAATTGCCTTAAAAAAATAGAAACCCACCAAAGTGGTATTAATCTTTAGGGTTGTCTTTCAACAGAAGAGTCTAACAGCAATTATTAAATTGATGCTTTCTTTGTTAGCGGAAAAGGGAAAGCTGCTTTCCCACCTCCAAAAGTAGAGCTAACCATTTTGGGATTGTTCTGAAAGCACATACTTGTAATTATTTTGACTCTTTTGTTCCAAGATATGCAAGTAAGTTTATAAAGTTGCTATTTGTGTTTAAAAACAACAAGAATTTTTTTTTCTTGGAGGGGATTAAATGCTAAACAGAGATGTATATAAATTACCCATTCCATTATCATCAGCTCATGCTACTCTTACTACTTGGAAATGTATTTTCAGATGTGAAGATGAAACCAGCTTTGCAAACTTACTACAGGTTCATGAGTCTTTCCTCTAAGCAATGGGACTTGCCCAATACCCAGAATACTTATTGTTTTTGGAATTTGATAGCTTATGTCATAACATATTTCTGAATTATTAGCAACCACAAAACAGCTACCTCTCCCCAATTTACTTCTTCCTGAGGACTGGTACATACTTATTTCCTGGAGGTGCARGGCCTGTGTACTCTTCCCACAAGGACCAATAAAACTATTACCGAAATTAAAATCAATTTTTTTTTTAATGAAGATAGGTGGGAGCTCAAGGACTTGTGCTCAGATAAATGACTGAATCATAGCCAAGGCAAAGAAGGCTGAATACAACTTTCTCAGTACAGAACCTGATCCTTCTTCCCTTTGTTTCAAAAGATATATTCACCTAGAACAGTTAAAGGTGCCTTTCGTGTGCCTCTTTATCCTTGGCTTTCTACTTCTAAAATTTAAGTATGTCACACTAGCAGCACTCTGAGGATATGAACCTTCAAAACAATGCTGTTTCCAGACCCAAAATGCCAGAAACTGACTTCTATAAAGTGTGTGTTTGTTCACTCCTACCCTGTCATTCTCAATAGCACCAGAAATTGTACAGGGGGACATTTTTTCTTTGATGCAAAGAGACATTCTTTTTGAAGTTGTAGAAATTCCCATCCATAGAAAATACAGCAGACCCATCTTTAATGTTTTTAAACAGGTAGAAGCTTCCATTTTCAGTATAATGGTAAGTATTTTTCCACTCTTATTTTGGTGCAGGAAGAAGCTGGTATGCTCAGCTTCCAAACTCTGCTASTTATTGCAAATAAGACAGGAGTCCCATAAATTCAAGAAGGGGAAATGAGCTGTGTTTTCTGTAATGGACTGGCACAGTAACCCAACCTCTTCGACCAACAGAAAAAACATGTCATTTTTAGATTTCTTTACAGCTCAACACACTGCAGCATTTAATCAGATTAATGCTTTCAACATAATTGCCTGCTTCAAATTTTCAAATTAGAAAATACTAGATTCACGAGAGACAGACTTTTCCAAACTTTCAKTGTCACTGAATTCTAAAAAACAAATACAGGCAAAATAAACTCCATTATTAATTTTYAGCTTTTACTATACTGTCTTGAATAACGTTTATGGAAAAAAGTGAAACTGTGCAGTAATGTGAGGGTGTATTTCTAAGAAAACTGCTAAATWAAAATTTCCATTATAGTTGTGTTAACTATTTATCATGCATTAGAAAATATACTTTATAATCATAATTTCCTATCGTTATTCCCCATGAACTGAAGCACGTGAAACTAGGAAGATTTATGAGATGTKGTAGTGTTCCAAGTTTCCCAATGTGGGAAAGTATTTAGCCTATTTCAAGTAATGGGAAAGGTGCTATTTCACATTTACCACACGAGGTGGCGGAGGGGAACTGTTTATTCTGTTGCTACATTAAACCTCTTAAAATATTTTAGAGATCAGATAACAGGGCCTAAATGTTAYGACCTCCCATTAAGTGACTTATCAATGTTAAACACCAATCATGACCAATCTGTTCACCTCCCTCTGCAGCAAGGCAGACCTCAAAAGGTTCTTCCTTCTAGGATTTATTTTTCCTTTAATTTTTATTCCCCAGAACACAGCTTTTTTAGCATAGCTATTTTTATGGCTACAGTATGCCTACATTCCAGCTTTTGGGTTGTTGATGATATATCAGGTTTAGGCAAAATAAAATGTTCCTGTAACACCACAGCGTAAGTCATCTTCCAGGGTTTTTTTTGGAGAGAGAAAAAAATCCCAATGGCCTTTCATTTTTTTCTTTACTRTGTTGAATAGTAACATCTAAGGGAAGTATCATTTCTCCATTTGTGGAAGCAAACCAACAGGATAACAAAATAACAGAAGATAATTTCTGTCATTTGATAGAAAAATTGGAAAAATTCTTTTACAGGACCCAGTGCAATTTCACCACCAAAAGCAGTAGTTGTAGAGATTTCCACTTTTTTCCCCCCGCCTGTAAAAGACCTCATTAGGCCCAACACATGCTGTATAAAATGAAGGCAGTTGTCAAAATGCAGCTAAGGTCACACATTGCATAAAATTTTAACCCACACTGAATTCTGTGCATTTACAGAAGTAAGATAAGAGTGGGACTCCCAAAATATATTTAATTGAATCACACAATCATAGAATGATTTGGGTCAGAAGGGACTTTAAAGATCAGTTATTTCCACCCATATGCCATGGGCAGGGACACCTTCCACACTTGATCAGGTTGCTCAGAGCTCCATCTAACCTGGTCTTGTCCCTGTTTAACTCTTAAGAGCTGCAGTGTACTTTACACGCTAGTTAATGCAAATATGAATAATTTCAATCAGTGAAACCATTTTAAAAACACAACAGAAATAGGTTGTTGGATTGGGCAAGGGGGATAAAATTCTAAATATGGGAAAATAAACTCATTAGGCTAACATGGCAACGTGCAGTTTCTTGTCAACAAAATCATGCAAAAACCAGAAAAACTTCCAGCYATCTTTCTTTGTGCTTTTTTGTTTGTTTTAAAGATTTTTAGTGTCTTACCCACTTCTGAACCACCAGATGTATAAATTTTGCCCTCAGCAGCACAGGCTGCAAGGCTATCTCGAGGTGTTGGAGGTCCTAGCTTGGAATACCAGCTATCCTTCACCACATTGTAGCAGTCCATTCGCTTTATAGGGAAGAGCTGGGAACCACCCAAAATATAAACTACGTTGTCCCAGAAGACACAAGCTGCATCCCTGCGCTTTTCAAAGGGACATCGGATGTCTGTCCAGCTGTAATCCTGCATTACAAAGAACAAGTAATGTCTAATAGATTATAACACTTACCTGCACAGCGAGTGTTTTTCAAACAGAGATTTTCATAGAGATTTAGATATGGTCAGTTTTAAGTTCCTTTTCAAAACAAACATGAACATTTTTATTGAAGAATACTTCTCAGGYGTACTCTCGAAAAATTCTCTTAGACACAGACATAGTTAGCTGCAATGAATCATGCCATTATGAATATCTATTTCCTCATTCCCTGTGTGCACCCAGTACAGCTTCCCTGAAAAACAGTTCTGGTGTTTATTCCAACAGAATTGACCTCCTGCTGCWATCATGTTAGAAACAATGCATATAATCAATAAAGTAGGATTGCATTTTCTTTTATAGCAATGGAAAAAGACATCTTACATATAGTAAAAGAGTTTTTGTAAAAAATAATAAAATACAGAAAGYACCAAATGAAGACAATGGAAAAAGGAGAAGATAATATCCAAATTGACAAGCAACTCAGTAAAAAAGCTCTGATACATACTTTATTACCATGACAACTAGAAGCTTATTTACAGAATTTACAAAACACGAATRTTCTATAGCTATCCACAGCCGATAGCATGAGAAATACGGTAATGCTCCATCACAAATAYTGGCAGTCATGTTGCCTAGAAACTGATTTTGCATAGATTGGCAAAATCAGCAAGTATCAAATATGAGCAGTAATKCCCAAAGCCTTAAAAACACCAAACTCAACAACTGATGGCAGACCAGGATAGCATACAGCACAAGAAACACTTCTTGAGTAATAGCATCTCACATATTCCATGAGCATAGCTTGCATCCTATACTGAACAGGAAAGTATGGGACTTTAACTGTGCCACCTCAAGAAGGTCTACCTCAACCTGCTGAATGACCTTCACTGTAATGGTTCACACAAGACGTTACATCAGTACATTTTCTTAGCAAGGACATACTTCAAACACCTTGGTCAATGAGGAAGAACAGCGACTCCTACATGGGGGTTCAAAGAAAGAGAGGCAGAGCATGTTATAGTCCAGAATATCTTACAATCTTTTCTTGTAGCATCCCCCATATCAAGAAGAGCTGTCAGCTGCATGTGGCCCTTTATGGTGAGAAACAGGTCCTGGGGCATCCTAGAAAGGAAAGCCATACTACAGCATGGCAAAATAAATAGCTGCATAAATCTTAAGAAAATGTCTCAGTGCATTGTGTAAGATCAACATACTTTCTAGCTCAACTTCTGTCAATTTTACAAAGTATCCTCTTGTTTTCCTTTATTGTGATAAAGGGCTGTGACCTGACCCACTTTGATGGCTTCAGTTCATGTATCCATTTCATCCATACCTTTATCAAATGAAAAGCCATAACTTGAGTATACTCAGCAGTATCCTCCTCTTTCAGCAGGAGGCAATTTAGGCCATCCTCTTGCAATGCTCTTCGATGTTAGTCTGTACTACACAGAATTTATATCAGTTTTTGAACTTAACACATTTAGGAATCATGCAGAAGTGTTGCTTTATACCACAGTCAAGAACCACATGGCCCTGGGCAATGGAAGTCTCAATTTTGGGGGACTGAGTAGGGAAAGATGGACCAAGATAAGTATTTGGTGACTCTTTACCTGCTGATCTCTGTTTCCATCAAAATGCAACGTAGGACACTAGAGGCAAAAGCTATACCTTTCTCTCTTTCATCAATTTATTGAATCATTTATTAAAAGTATCTGAACTCTTGCAAGCCTCAAGATCCTGTGACAAGAATGGCACACRCAATTATGGGCTCTGTGGAAAAACACCTTTTTTGTTTAAGTCTTTCCCTCATTTTCAGTWGATTCCTCTTCCAAGTTTGTCATGAAAACCAGCAGACATGCCCACTGTGGACATCTTCCCCACTAACAGCTTATTGACTACAGTTCTATCTCCTCATGAAAGGTGTRCTGGTTCCCTTAATCATCAAGAAATAGCATTGCCAGGCATCTGCTACTTTTTATTTGCCTTTGTTGAATTTTGCACTGCTGAGAATTTAAAACTTCCAATCATCTCCGGCCACTAAAGATAGCAATTTCAAAAGAATAAGCATACTGCTGACACAAAATCTCAATCATGTGTAAATTCTGTATTGAGAATTCATAAAACAAAACAGTAAGTATTTTATTTCCCACCTGGGGAAAAGAAGTATTTTTTTTTAATATTATGTGGAAAATTCAACAAGAAAATGCTTCCCACAACTGCTAACAGAACATCTAGGATTTCTAGCAGTATTCTGAAATCACGTATGTCTACTCAAATTAGTGCCAGACTGCTCCACAAGTGTTATGCCTGCCTGCATCTCCCCCATTGCATCATTTTGCTCTCTTGATGAAGTACATGCATCAATAGAAATACCAGTTACAGTGCAACAACGGAAGCAAATATAGTCTTAAAGTAATACTGCTAACAGTCTCAACAATAATACACAGTATCCAATCCAGTCTTATTTAAAGAACTCTTTAGACAACAAGGAAATGAGTATCAGCATTAGAGACTAATYTTGTGTGCAAAGGAATCAGTGAAAATTATAATTTGTGCTCTAGTTTTATCATATAAGAACTATGGAAACTCATATCACCAACAAAATATTTTCAGAAAAAAACATGGCCTTTTTTTTTGAACTGTTTCTTTATGTGACATGTAAGAATTTAATTAAAATACCGATTTTAATTCMAATCAGAAGTGAAGGACTAGGTCACTATTCAATCAGTTCAACAGACAACAAGGAAAATTTCAATTCTTTCCTAAGGTCCTAACCTTGCAAAAGTACATACACAAGCTTAATACTCTGTTCTGTGACCCTCTTATCRTCTGTTGATGAGACCAGTTAAAGTGACTTAAATGGTAATTCAGCAGGGGTTCTGGATCCTTGGTTTGTTGCATTTAAGCTATTGTCACAGTTTAAAGATTAAAATCAAAGCAAAGATTAAATTCGAGCAAAACATCCAGAAAACGACCTTTAAATAGCTTAGAGTTGGAAATTAAGTAAAAGCTGTTCAACAAGACATGACAGGATAGCTAAGAGTACCCAAGAAAGCATATAAGCACTAGAAAAACATTGAAGGAACACATGCTTGTTAGAACAAAGATCTCCAATTACCCACTTTTAAAATTTTCCTTTCCTGCCCCTCCTTATTCCACAAGAAAGGCCATAAGCTTGATCAAGAGTCAATTCTGCAAAACTTCTCCAAATTCAATTACTTTTTGGTGTTATGCCTGGACAAGTAGTCTATGAAAGAAAAAGTTCTTTTATCCTATGCTTAATGCAGACTTTCATAGATGCTACTTTTTGTCTACAAAATATTTCTTTGCCAAAACCATGCAACTRTTTGAATGCCCTAATCAAAGGCTTCCCGAACTCAGACCTTGGAAAGGAAAGGATTATCAGACCTATACCCCTTCCCTCCCCACCCTCAGTTGAAGTGCTGCTTATCTTGGRTATGTGTATAAAGGAAAAAGGCAGTCATTAGTTAAGAATTTTGAATTCTCAATAGGAGGAATACATATCAAGTGTCTCTCAAACTAAGTCAGCAAAGCTGGTAGGTTTGGATCTTTTTCCCTGCCAGATTTGAATGGTACTCAGAGAAGGTGGCTTGAATTTTATCTTAAAGAAGGAATGTGGAAAAAAAAGTTCAGAACACATCGCAAAGGTTCATTCTGAATTAGATTTGACAGGGCTCACATTGACTGTAAAGTTCACACAGACAGTACACAAAACTGTTTGAAATTTCAACAAGCATTTAATATGCTGAGTTAGAAACAGAATTCCTTCAACAAAATRTTACATGCTCATAACTTAAGAGAGCCCTGATGTTTACGTGGCAAATTTGTTCTGTATTCCTATATGTGCTTGCCGGGTAAAATGGGRTATGGGTAATCCTTCTGCACGCAGTTGATGTTTCTAGAGCATTTAGTCTGCATAGCTAAAATATACACTATTCCTGTGGCTTGATTTTATTCAAGAGACAGGGCAATAAATTTCAGCCAGAACTTAACTGCTCTAAATTGACCATCTCTAAGCTTTTTGCTGTAGAAAATAACACTCTTTTCCACTTATGTAATACTTCGCTCCCCATTTTTTTCCTTATGTATTCTTCAGAGCAAACAAAATTGTGAAACATTGGGATTTAGATGTGATTGCAGTTTTATAATAAATGCACTAAAAAAGCCCTATAAAAACTGGGTTCTACACTAACATACTAGCCAGTAACTTAACATGTGCTAAAAAAACCTGCTTTGAGTTCATCTCTAAACACATAAGTGCATGCACATACACACATTTCATATATTCCTAACCAAATGCCTGATGTTTTAGGGACCTCCTGTTTATTTGCAGCGGTGGAATGCACATAACAATAAATTCTCAACTCAGATGGATTGATCAGCTCTCCATATCTAAAAYTGCTAAGAAACAAAGAATCATTCTATTCAAAATGAAGTATTACATCTAGGTACACAGACTTGAAAATACTTAATTAACATATTCTTCCAATTGTATACCCAGGAGGCAGGGAATACTTCCTTCCTAATACCATTTCGTAGAYCATTATGTCTTAGTTAATATCATCAGCAAAGAAAACAGGTAAGATTACAAACAGTGAATCTTAATGCATTCTGAGGTAACGATTACCTTGGGATTAAAATATCKGCAGGACTGGGGCTGAGAGCCTCCAAACAAAGCAATGCGATAATCATGTTTTTTTCTTCTTGGCCGGGTACCTTCCACCAACTCTTCTCGGTCTTCTGGGGAAAGGAGGTGGTATCGCATGCCACCTGCAAGGAAGACAACAATTGTTGGCAGGTCCAGTRTAGCTCATTCATGGAAAGGGATATTTCAGAGGCAGGGATGGGGGAGACATGAAGGGAGGGAAAAGAGGAAAACTAAGTTTCTACATTACACCTATGAAGCTTTGATTCAAAATGGAAGAATGCAAACCAGTATGTGAGGGTGGGAACATACATCCAGATTTACACCCTATTTCAGACTATTTACACCCTATTTCAGACTGACCGCTCCATGTGAAAACAGGACAGATCCAGACTCATGTTACATACCCATGGATCAATCAGTTCATTTATCCAATGTTAGCAAGCAATTAAGATTGTTGCATTGAAACAGTCAAAAGGAAACAAACCCGAAAGAAAATATTCCAGAGAGTGTAAAAATGTTGGTGACATTAGAAGCCACTAAAACCAGACAAAAATCCTTATTTCCTAAACAATGCACYGAACTCCATGTCACACAAGAAGTATGACTGTGAAGTCAAATGTCAGCATATACTTACCAACACACATGTTAATTTGAATCTTGCTCATTGAGTCTGAAGGAAAGCAGTTGTGCACTGTTTTTTAAATCTACACTAAAACGAAGCCAACTAGTTTACTGCTATGGAAATTGCCTTTCTTTCTTACATGATAAAATTTTACAAATGGTGCCTAGAAACAAAAGGGAAGCTTGTTTCCCATTTCATTTGCACCCTGAGAATGCAAATGGAGGACCAATCATTGTAGGATCAATGTCAGTATATACCAGAGATAAAAAYAGTACAACATACACCTAACATTCTAATTTATTTAGAGAAGCTTTATAATATTCAAAATTTTGACATATTTCTTTCATTAATGCACATACAAACATGAATGATATTGAAGTTATGAGCCTGTCACAAAGGCAGACTAACTTTCAATTACCCTAATGAGTCATTGACAAAATCTCCATTCCATTACTTCTCATGGAGTTCATGTGATTTGCTAAGGGAAAACAAATAAAAGTCACACTGTTACATAAGCTAAGTTTTATTTACATAATAATCTGCTAATCCAACTTGAACTAAACATAGCATCTTAGAGGGAGCACAGTCAGATGGATTTAATGTGAGAATGTCAGAGCATTTTAAAGCAAACGATTTTCAATATTTCCACAGCATTTTTTCAATTATACAGAATATTATAAAGATTTCAGCTAGAGGTCAACTTACTGATCACCATTTTAAGGCATTCTGGGTTATCCTGAATAAGTGGTTCAGCCTGAACTGTTTTACTTAAGAAGTTCTTTGATATAAGAGGAAACCGGACTTTAGCAAGAATATCAACCATAAACGGCTGGCGATTTGGCTCATCATACTTCAGCCATCTGACTGCTGCATCATAAACCTTAAACAAGAGACAAAACAGAAAGGGATAAGGTACATCACCACACAGCAAGACAACTAATGGAACCTTAATGCTATAAATTAATCTTAATGCCTGCTGGAGGTCGACCTATACTAACATCTTAGAATGTGGGGATGCCATTGCCATCTTTCAAAAACCCCCTACAACAAAAACAGTCAGCCAACCCCAAAAAAAATACAATGCTCAGACAAGAAGTAAAACAAATGCACAATCACAGAATAAATCTCATCTACAAACTTAMAAAACCCACTACTTCTGCTATTTTTTTCCTTTCAAATGGAAAGCATGAATCTGCAATTCATTTACCCACATTTATGTGGGTAATTCCTGTACCAGCTTACATCTAGTACTCTTCAATTTCTATGCCATAACAACAGTAATACTTTTACAGAAATGTTGAAATAGATTCTGCTTGATAGAGTCTCCTATGCTGATAAACTGGTTATCTTACCAAATCATTGTGTTGGGTATCCAAATACATTGATATTGTTGTGTCTCAGGGGACTGTTTAAATCGAAGTTTTGATCTGCAGACTACTGTAAATTTACCAGAGAGCCTCCTCTCYTTCTCTTCCTCACAGGAAAAGATGATAGGTTTTCATAGGGGTCAGGGAGGGCAGAACAGGGAAGATAATCAAGGAATCTGCTCTATTTATCATTTTCSTCTGGGGCAGGAAGAAATGAAACAAAAATCCATCATTACATTTGTACTCTGAAACTTCCRTGCTGCTATCAGACACAGCAAGCTKATCTAGTAGCACTGATTCTGAAGGGGCAGGACAACCTAACTGTAAGCAATAGCACAGCCAGTGCCTACACCTGTAGCTGAACCTGGTCACCACGACTGGTGGTGACTGAGATGTAACATAAAGACACTTCATGGAAGAATTATTCTGAAGGGCTACTAGACCACCCCAGCTGTGATTCAGCAAAATTACCAAGGAATGTGGGAGAGCAATATTAAAGGCTCAATTCCATCAGCTGAGGAAATTCAACAGAATGACTTGAACAGGAAAATTACACAGGACACACAGTACTTAAAGCTAACTTCCCTTTTTGCTATGTGTAACTATGCTTCACACCAATTCAAAAGTTAGAGTATAATGTCAACTTTCTAGCWGTACTCCTGAGAAATAAGATTCCTGTAGTACAACTGTCAAACTTCTGTAGTTTCATACAGCACTATCAGTTTCCTAAAAGAATTTTAATGATGCCATGCTGAATACACAACCTTTCTACCACTGCTGCCARGTTAAAGCATGGCATTCTACCTTACCAACAGAATTTCAAGAATGTAAATCTTGAAGTGTCATTTTGGCTGCAAGCCAAACAACACTTCCAGCTCTGAGAATGTTATTCTGTGACCTGAACTTTTCCCAGCACTCAGCAAGAATGGTGAACTATGACAGAACTAATTTTTATACCTATAACAAGCCATATTCAATCACCTGATATTATCCCTCACTTTTACTAATTCTCATTTTCATTAGTTACATTACCATACAGTAGGACAAAGAATAAACTTTAATGCTTCAAATCAATTCTTCTGCCTGTTGGAGGTCAATGTCAGTGGAAACTTCAAAGTCAGCAAAACATCCAYTTCCAAGAGGATCTACATACCATCTGGGCTACAACATCCCTCTGTTGCACTTCAAAGGTATGAGTCAACTCATGATGCCATACCTAAACAAATTACCTAATTCAAGCACCAAAACAACAGAGCTGCAAAGGTAAGATTTCAGTTTGTTTTCAACAGCTTTGACTGAGAAGCTACACGTACCTAGCATCACAAGTACCACTCAACTGGCAAAACCAGCCTACAACCAGCTCTGTGGACTGCAGTGCAGACACTTATATGCTTCCTATTTTCCTGCAGTAGGAACAACAAACTGGCAAACCATCATTCAGGGCTGTGCTGGAAGCTGAATCAAAGCATTCCAAATGGGACAGCTGCGAATACAATTTCTACCACAGTTTATGAATTTTAATTGAGTGGAACTCCAGGCTCCATTCAGCCACCAAAACTTTTTATGTTCAGTCCCTAAGTAAGGGTATTCCATCAATCCACCACTGYCAATGCATCCAGCTTTCTGTGTTTAACTCATCTTGCTTCCAAATCCCTCAGTTCCCCGGGTTTAACTTGCGTATGTTTCCATCAGAAAASACCTCTCTGGAATGGGTCGAGGCCATACTCAGGTAGAAATGAGAATCCATTAAAGTGCAGTTTTCAGTTTCAAGTTGTCCACTTCCACCAAAAGCACACAAGCCCCAAATCTAGAAGCAACCACTATAAAACAAACTTAATTTAGYTCRTGYWCTATTGAATSRGAAGCCCTATAGCTAMCTTAACAAAGGACACTATTCGGCTTACTACCTCTGTGACTTCTTTCTTCTTGGTTTGTTGAAACAACATATATAAATCACACTTGAAATGTGARTATTTCTTAATATTTGGTTTTGACCAAGTTAGGATGCACCTTTTATTCCACAATAAGCACTATGTGCATCKCATCCTCTAGGAACATCAGAAATKAAKTCAGTTCTTGCTTAATAAAAGATARTGAAGCTCAATGCCTTTTAGCTGGGATGAAACAGGAAACTCACCTGGTCTTCTGCCCTCACTGTCAGTGTATCTTGGTTCAGGAGATGTGTCACACGCTTAACATCAAGCTGAAGAAACTCATCTGTCTTGTAAACCTCAGTGAAATGCTGATGGATGAAGTCATCGGCAGTGGCTTTCAGTTCTGGGCAGTCTAGGCATTCTGCTAGCACACTTATGCCTGTGAAGGAAAATTAAGAAAAAAACCCTTCTAAACTTGAACTACAATTACCCTTAATATATTTAAACGGAATTMAATTACTGTAATTTCAGTGATACTTGCAACCCCAGTTTAATATTTATTACCATTCCCCCAYCCCATTAAAACACATGCTATCATAACTCATCTGCAATTCAAGGCAAACTAAGACAGGGACAAGCTGCTGATYCCTATCCCTRCTKAACTAATTGGAGAGTCAGACCTGCAACACTTGCTGTATTAACTCTCTCCAGCACTATTTCCTCACTGTTTCTTTCMCAATTACAAAGCAGACAACAGTACCATAACYAAGTCTGAGCCATGCCACAATAACMAAGTCTAACCAGAACAGCTTGAGAAACTGGATCAACGTTTTATKCTCCTGACCTGTTCATGCAGCATCAGTCACCAACCAGCCCCAGTTTCCTTCAAGAGTCATGGTGAACTGGGACCTTTAAATACGTGTAGCACAGTTAGCTGCAGACCAGCACAAAGTCAAGTTGATGTTGCTGGAAGGACAGAAGGCTGGCATAGAGGTATAAACAGCAATAGCAGCTGAGAAGCACCATTGCTAACTTTGCCCTTAAAACCATGTAAGCACAGAGCTTTTTAGCAGCAACTACTTCTCATCATGCCACAGTCTTCCTCCTCTTCTTACAGAGGAAATAACAAAWGGGATAGGAGCAACTCACTAATATATGGGTTGCAATTAGTCTGAGCTGCTCAAAATAGTAAAATGCAAACTAGAAAGATAAAATCCACATGTATGACTTCTTGAAAAAATTTCAAATTCAAATTAAGCCACATTTTCTTTCAAATACATTTTTTTTAAATGAACTGTGTACTTGCCTATGAGTTTGCACAAAACATGTTTAAATTTAAAAACAGTACCTCAAGGGAAAATTGTYTTAATCTCTATCTCTTTTTGCTACAAATTAGCAATGAAGTATGCAAGTGCTAGAGATTCTAATTGATGTTTCAYCTAACAAAAGCCACAGGGCAGAAACATGCCTCAAAGCAAGTCTAAGTGGCATTTTCCTTAGTAAGTGATGCCTTTCTTCCAGCAGTTGTTTCAGAGCAGCAGCTGTACTGCACTGAAGCTTCAGTTGAGTCACTCTAATTCAGATACTTTGCCAATTTCTATTGCTACTGTGAACATCTCTAACATGACAGATGTTACTAGGAAAATTACCTAACAATGTCAGTAAGAAACACTAAAGAAAGTTTCCATTAAATTTCTGATTATACAGAGTGCACCAAATCTTAAGCTTGAAAAAGTATTTGGTTCTACTTGTTTACTTTAACACCGAGTTCATATTAGAGCTACAGAACATATGATATCAAACCTGCCCAGACAACATTCACTGTTTTCAGTCAAAATGAAAAGTGAACAAAACCAAATGTAGCCTAAACTTATTCTGTTAATACTTGTAARAGATATGCTAGTTTTATAAAACTAGTCAAATTCTGTCTGCAAGTACAGTAAAGCTCCTGTCTGAAAGCTCCACCTTATTAAACAGCATCAGTTCTCTAACAAACAAGAAGTCCCAGCATCCTGCCAAACTAGATGGGACCTTGCACCATCAGTGGACCCTGTAGCAAGGGACAACAGTTTAGACTCAAAAGAAAAAWTATTTTTATATGCCTGGATTTAGCCAAACATTACTGTCTATCTGTAGATAGACAATACTATCTATTTTTCAAATTAAAAAATAAACAGTAATTTAAGTCTATTTCYCTTACCAAGACAGTTGGAAGCATCAACTTGTTCTTTTAAAAAATCCACACACATTTTTTTCACAGGTTCAATCTGATATTGGTTTGCTGCATCTAGTAAAGACTGGACATTATTGCTGTTAACTGAGATTCTGCAAAACAGAAGGTGTAAAATTAGCATCACTGCAATAACCTAAGTTGCTGCAATAAAAAAAGCAACTTACAATGTATAAATGGCAAAAATTATTTCACAACTATTTACCCAAGAATCACCTACAGTCTAAGGACACATCCCTCATAATTTTCTCAAACTGCTTTCGTTTGCTCTTCTTTACCCAGGCAGAGCAAAGAATAACCATTCCTGGGATGTGAAGAATAAGCCTTTAACATAGGTCCTCTGCAGTCCCATACTATTGCTATGACTAGTGTAATTAACCACTTTCATAAGAAAAACCAAATATACCCCCCCTTCCAAAAAAAAACCCTGAAACAAAAAACAACCAACYAAACCCGAGAACCTCTTTTAATGACCATTTAAAACTCCCAAACAGACATCAGCAAAACCTGTCAAAACTCTGTGAGAGCTGGTCTGGCTGATTTGCCCAGGGTGCATAAGCAGAATAACCAGTTTGGCAGGGCTTCAAAAGAAGGTACTAGACAGTCTAGGGCTTGAGCATCAGGGCCATCAYATGTGGCTCGTGTGGGCTGTTGACACTGACTGTCTCTTACCACTGATGGACTATACAGAAGATTCCTCTGAAAMGAAATGAGAAAGCCTCCCTAATGAGAGTTAATTTCATTAGATGAAAGGCCTGCCATCCATAGGTCTGATTAAAGCTGATTAGGTACTGTTTACAATCCTAGTCATCTGCAAGAACTCTGTCTGGGTGTGGAAGAAAAAAAACCAACCCCACAAAACCCACCAAATACTCGGACAACCTGAGATAGCGGGTAGATGCTGTTAACAGAACAGTTATCCACCCTGCCTGTTTTGAGATGAAGATATAACTCCTGGAAATGGCTCTGTGCCACAAAGAGAGGCCCTGCTGAYATCAGTAAGGACCTGAATTTCAGAACCATGGGAAATACCATTTGACTCCAACACTGAAGTCAAAAGCTCTAAGTGCTTTGAATTGCCTTCTGGAGACAAATACTGCTCTCTTTAGTCAATAGGGCTTCCTACTGATTAAATAAAAAGAGAGAGGGATAGAAGATCTAGTCACATCAGGCTTTAAAGAAAGTAGAGAATTTTAATGGYAACAAAACTGATGAATTACAAAAGCATTATTTTAAGATTTTATCATTTACAATTGGCAGGCTTCCTAGAAAAAGTGTGAGCTTTAAATAACCAAACTACCTTGCAGTATAAGCAAACTCCACAAGCTGTTCAATTATATCAGGCTCTGCATCTTTTAGCTCCACTTCAAAGGACTTTGATTCAATCATATTTGCTGCAAATAGATTAAAAGACAAACTTTTAATCAATAAGCCGCACTAGCAATTGTACATTTTGCAAACAGTAGAAAACAAAGCAATCATACAAAGAGGGAACCTGCTAAAAACTGCTCAGCATTGATTGCWGTTTTCCCAGGATTGCTAATGCAAGTTGGGAAAGGAGGCAGTGGAACAAATAACTGGTGTGTATATGTCCTTGTATTATATAAATGATGATAAATTGTATTAAATACAAAAGCTCCTAGATGTTGTTGACTGTAGCCCAGACTGCCATGTWAGCATTACCACTGTTAAAAGCCATTTCCACATTCAAGATGATAACAATGGAGACAGCTCCAAGCTTTCCACATCCAGACACAGCACTAAGTTTGGCCACAAATGGTTACCAGTGACCACTGGAGGGAACAGTTATTTCACTTCTATTCAACTTTGATTTTATAGTAATTTTACAATTCAAGGGTAAGGAATACAAATGATAAAATACTACATAACTGAATTTTTAAAGAGAACATAAAAGAATTACAGAACTACAGAATTAGAGAAATTACATTAAGGTTGGAAARTATCACTAAGATCATCCACTCCAACCACTAAAACATGTCCCTAACCTCTGAAAGCCCAATTTATATGCAGAAGTGCCTGATGGTGGGAAACAATGTGACAGACAAATTTGGTAATGGGAGAAAAAAAATCCCACTTTTCAGGTTAAGGAAGGGAGATAATAATTTGGACCTATACACTGTATTAGAGTTTAAGAGAGCTTATATATGAAGTAACACTTGMCTTGATCAAAAGAGAGTTAAAGGGAAAACGAGAGGAGGGATGAAAAGAGAATGGAGGAAGGACACAAAGTGAGAAATCTTCACTTACAATTATGCCTCAAATTAATCACTTTCATAAGACAAGCAGATTGACAGAACAACAAATATAACAGGATATCATCATGAAAGTTTAAAATCAGTCAATTTTCAAAAGACTTACTAGTAAACATCAAGTTAAAAAAATGACTGGCTGAAGCAAGCACAACACGGTGAGCCGGGATCTTCCTTTCTTGAACCATAAGAATGACATCACACAGAGTTTTCTAAATCAGAGGGAAGAAAAAAAGAGACAAAAATCAGCATTTGGAAAATATTTCAACAACATTCCTTTAAAAACACCTTACGGAAGTTTCAGCACTTTTTGTAACTCGCACAACTCAAGAGCATTATGTGATAAAAAGATTTTCTGGAAGTCAATGTTCAGTAACCTGGAGAACTAGCAAATGTCAGTTTACACATGAATTTTTACAGGATAGTCACAAATAACATWAACTCTGTTWAAAGTATCTCCTGTAGCATTTAYATCAGATTCAAATAATGTAGGGTYTGCAGCAGGGGCTGCATTTATATTGCAYTCCATCTATCAGTGGCTCTCMTCTATTCAKCTGCTGATATTCTAAAAAATTCACAGGAACYTCCTATCTGAAGACTGCCACCCTAYTGCCCAACTGGAGTCAAAGTGATGAACAAGTTCAAAGCATTCAGTGGAACATTTTAAAGAAAATGTATCAGAAAATACCACTTTTGTGGARGGGTTTGACTRGTCATACCTGATGAGCAACTAGCTTCCAAACAAAACATAACTTATTTCTCATTTGTTTGCTGTTTATATGTTTCTCCCCTACATGTTAACTCTCATGCTCTAGAAGAAATGAAAACAACATTATATATTATAGAACTTATAAAAATTGTCAGGAGGGATTGGGGTAAAAACATGTAATTTGATTAGATTCTGAAACGCTATCTTTAAATGATATTGAACTGAATTAAATGCACATTTTACTATAGTTAATTATAACATATTCTCTATTAATAATGAAAAACTGAGCAGCACTGCTTCCTCAAAAAAYAAGAAATAATCTTTGACTACTATCTTAAGTTCATGGAACTGTTTTCAAAAATACCTATATACAGCCATCCCAAGGCCAGCCCCAGAAAAGAACATTTCTACCGTGGGAAATAYATACTTGCTTAGAAGTGTGACAGTGTTTTCCACATGGAGACAATATTATCTAAATGCAAGYTAGATGGTGGCAACACAGCTTCCTTTATAGTTTTAAACCATTTAGGATTGAAACAACATCAAAAAGAGACAATTCTGGAAAAGTTTCAGAGGAAATCCTTTAAAGCTGAAATTTCTAACACTTCCAGTTTAAAAGAAGTATTGGAAACTAGCAGTACAAGATACCATAAAATCTTACAGCCAAACTTTGCCAAGACTTGCAGCTGTTGCTTGAGCTCCACACTGCATTTCTGAGATAAATTTAATACCTCAGCTCACCATTTGAAACACCTCAGATGTTCTAAGACCCCTTTGGGTGCACTTGCCAAACAAAACAGACCATCATTTTAACTTTTTTCCCTGAGATGTTCCTAGATGTGATAGCTCCATTTCAACTAATGCTCTTCTGAGGATTTCTGTACTTCTTTCCAGAAGGACCCACTGTTGYCACTTGGTCACCTCCATGATGCAACAGGGAACTGGTGCTAACCAGTGTCTCAAACGACACACCAAGCACGAGCTTCTGCAGGGCACTTCCCCTTCCAAATAACAGGTTCAGCAACACCTTGCAGCTCTACCCCAGCTTCATTCCCAATGACTTCATTCTTGGCTGACCTCCACTGAGCTGCAATGTTTCAAAAGGATTTATGCACACACTGTCCAATAGCTCYGGAAAACTCACAAGGATGTGAGTTTTCCATCAATGGACCCACTGGGTGGAGATGAACAAGTCCTCCATACACTAAACATACTTGGCCCCAACATTTTACCTGTACTGACTGAGTGCAAGTATGTCCATAGCTAAAACGCCCATAGTCGCGGAGGACTCCTCTTGATTTCAGCTCACACAAAAAGCAGCCTTCTTAAAAATAGCTGTATTTTCCCACTGGCCTCWCTTCCTACAGGATTAAACTAAAGAGCTAAGTATCTAGAGCTACACACCTTGACATTTCCATCACAGGAAATTTTAACTTATAATTAGGTTTTATAACTACAGCGTCATTCTTGATTTATCAAAATACAAAAGGAAAGAGCTGGCTACAAATCCTCTTACAACTTTAGCACAACTAAAGTGCCAAAACTAGGGTATTTCCCTCTGGCTGTTGGTGACTTCCAAATTTTATCCCATATAATCACACCTCCCTCTACTCCATCAGTAATACCTCCTCTTACAAGCAACTCCTAAAAGAGGCATGAGTTTCATGAAATATGCAAACATTTCTGGACCAGTTAGCAGTGGGTGGGATATTTAAAGCTACCATCTGAGGTCAGATGAGAAGTTTCCAGGCAGAACTCAGAGCTGCACCTCCCCGGGCATAACAGGTGCTGGAATTTGTATTAGAAATACACAKAGATTTCACAGCATTTGATCCTTTCCGTGTTTGGAGTAGCTCACAGCTACATGACAGCTGGCACTCCATTATACTGAAAGATGAGGTCCTTACACAGAACAGGGTGGTACCATACACTGCAACAGGGACATGGTAAAGCACTTTGAATTCCCTGTGCTGGGSATTGCACACATATCTATGGGAGGGCAATATTTCCTTTATCTACTTACAAATCATAACAGCATCTGGCATCCCCTTTTAAACAATGATGGAAGTATGAGCTAAACACGGAGGAACCAAGTTATGAACTCAGCCACATCTTGGAATATGTTTAAACTTCTAGATCAGAACAAAGTCTACATAAAAACACAGATTACAGGCTTTAAGACTTAACTCTGTTACCTGAAGTCAGTGGAAACAATTTAGTTTTTCATTCATAAGAGCTTAGTTCCATGAAATGRTTTATGCAGACAACGTAATTGACTGTGTATTAGTGAGAGAAGCACAGGGCTGAAGTGCTAGAGAAAAGCAGAACCAACACCAAAGTTTGTGAAGTCAGGACCCAGTTGTTGGTAAAGACGACACTAAAAGCTGGACTGAGTCTCTGGCAAGCCTAACACTAGAGGACAGGAAACTAAATCCTAGAAAATACAACACATGACAGCGCCAAGTATGAAGCCCCTGAATAGTCTGGCTACAGAGTCAGTTTTAACTCTGGCTCCRCATCACTGTTTTTAAACAAACCAAAGTTCCACAATCAATCTAGTTCCTTCTCTGAGAAGAGAGATTTTTTTCATATGCAAGGAGTTACATGTATCGTCCTTCTGCTCTTGTACCAGGAATCTAATGGATCTTATTAAAAAAAAAAAAAAATAAAAACGAGTATTCATTTCAGTTTGGACAACTCAACTGAAATGCACTTGTATTTTGGTTACCACTCTTGCTCTTTTGGCAAACAGAGAAGTCATCTTTAATACTCATTAGACTATTGACTGTGGAAGCTGATCAGCCCAAAAAGTTCACAATTTGAGGCCAGATGAAGCCACCGAATTCCTACACTGCCACTGGTCTTCTAGTGCAATGGTCAAAAAGTATTCAAAAAGAAATGCTACCTGTGAAACCAAACCATGGTCCCACTTATCCCTCTCTTCCCACTGCAGTTTCACTATCCACAGGGTACACAGTCAAYTTGTTCAAAGAAGAGTTTCTGGTAAAAAAAATCCAGCATCAGCGCCTTTCCACTGCCCTTAGGCTTCGGTTCGAAAAGGGCTCTGTGAATGCTAAGTGGAGACACTGGGTTATCCGACACAGCCGCACTCCTGCCCCACCACCCACAAGGCGTTATCAGATAAGGAAAAACAGATCCACGGCGTCTTCTACCCCCAGCACCCACAMGGAGCCGGCGCATGTGAAATCGGAACTCGCCAGTGTTGCTGTGCGGCTCCGGAGCCCCTGAGGCACCGGCGGTGCCGGGTCCGGTGGGTTTTTCCCCGCAGCTCGGCCCAAGGGACGGGAAACCCACGGGACCATCAGCGCGGGAGCGGGACCCGCCCTCGGGGCAGCACGGACACCGGCCAGCGCCTCCCGTACCTGCTTGCGCATGGCGTTCATGACGCCCATGAAGGAGGCGAGCAGCTTCGCCTCCTCGCGGGCGGCGAGCTTCTTCTCCGTCTTCTTCTTGCTGCTCTTCTCCGACCCGGGCGCGGCCATGCTCGCCCGCGCTCACCGCCGGCGCGCCGATCCCGACCGGGAACATGCGCCCGCCGGCTGCCGGCCGGCCMACAGCGTCTGCCGGCGCTCGGCACCGGGCGGCAGGGCGGGGACTCGGGCACCGGCGGGTATCGGGCGGGACCCGGAGCGCCGCTGTCGCCGCGGCGGCCGCGATCTGAGGGCGGTGCCTGGCGCGCTGACGCCATCGGCCGGCGCGCGGCCCCACGCGGGGTAAACAAAGAGCGGGGAGGGGCTCGCGCGCGTCACGTGGCGGGCGGAGAGCGGCGCGTGCGCGGCCGCCGGGGCGGCG